>NC_142522.1:42390951-42420951 GCF_964205215.1 Stylophora pistillata
ACTTCGTCTCGGGGATTATTTGACAATATTCACCGAACCTGAGGCGGATAATTGTTTTAGTATAATTTCAGAGCTGAACAACAGAAATTTCTAAAATCATAACATTTTTGTAACATTTATTAACAATTTATTATAGTATTTTGTATAAACCGCGTGGAGCGGTTTATACAGCGTCATATAAGGAACCGCTCGACCGTCAGAGTACTGAAAAATCTTTGCTCAGCTCTGAAATTATATTTAATATATATATAAAGGAACTGTAAACTTCTGTGTCGAATGAAGATACTAAACCAATGAAAAACGAAAGTCCTCTTTTTCTTTGCTTTTGCGCTGCGCGTTTCACCGCTGTTGCGGCTCTTCAGGCATAGCTTAGTATTTTATTGTCATACGTTTTATACATGAGCTTCTGGCTCGGATGATAGGGGCAACCCCATCCTACGTTTTGACATGAATAAATTGATTGATTGATTGATTGATAGCAAATTGTGTCTATTGACTTATTACGTCACAGATCTAACTGTAATTACAATAATAATGGCTATTGTAATTCGAAGCACGCGCGAGCAATTAGCGTCATTTCAAATCATTAAGAACTTCCTCATATGTTCGTGAGCCATTCAGCATTTCGAGTATTTTATCGGCGTAGTATGTGCGGTCCATAACTACGACTGCTCCTCCTTTGTCAGCTTCGAAGATAACTACTTCAGAGTCCCCTCTAAGTTCCTGTAGGGCATTATGTTCCTCTTTGGTTAGATTGGAACGCTTGATGTCGTTCACTTGTATTTATTCAAGTGGAAATTTTGTAAGGAAATCTATATCATTCAGTAGGGTAAATGTTCTCGTTTCTAGGGGTGCAAAAGTTACTTTTATATTCCGCCAGACTTTCATCGGTGTCTCAGGCGTGCGATTCATCTTTTTGTAGATAAATCGGAGCAGTCGTAGTTATGGGCCGCACATACTACGCCGATGAAATATTCGAAATGCCGAATGATTCACGAAGATCATGAGGAAGTTCTTAAGGATTTGAAATTACGCTAATTTCTCGCGCGGCCTTCGAATTACAATAGCCATTATTATTGTAGTTACAATTAGATCTGTGACGCAATAAGTCAATAAACACACTTTGGTATGCCTGAAGAGCCGAAACAGCGGTGAAACGCGTAGCACAAAAGCAAAGTTAAAGACGACTTTCGTTTTTCATTTATTTTAGTATCTTACTTCGACACAGAAGTTTACAGTTTCTTTATATATATATATATATATTTTATTCTACGTTTTCCTATCTGTCTCAGTCTGATTGTCTTTCTAAGTTCGTTTGTCATTCACTCCTCGTCCAATTCTTTCCAGTGAATGAGTGACCTATCTTACCAAATATAGCTTGCTTGATATCGCTTAAGTTATCTAGAGGATAGTGAATTAATTTTTGAGGGTCTCAATGGGGGTTCCCCCCCCCCTCCCCCGCCCGTCGTAAAAAGGCTAAAAAAGTTGGGGGTTAGGCGTAATACTGTAATGTCCAGGGTTTCGAATAACCGGGAGGAAATAAATAAACGATACATTAGAACTCAACGATTTGATTCAACATGTCGAACCGAGCGAACACATGGCAAACAACGCTCAAATGAGCATGCGCTGACTTACATGAGTATTCATGAAATATAACAAAAACATTGAAAAATTTTAACCGCTAGCTGTAAAAAAAGTTAACCTTAAAAAGATGTTGTTGACAACAATGGAAAGCTGTTTTAAATTGTTATCTTTGAATAATATAAGCCAAAATGTTGAACCGTCAGCTGTAAAAGCTAACATCCCTATCATTAATAGATTGATTTGTATAATTCTTGAATGAGACATTTATTGACAAAAATTGCAATTAAGCGAAAACGTATATTTTTTTTCATCTTCTTCTCAAAAGTAGCAATAGGGTAGAAAATGAAGCTTCTGATCCCGAGTCACGCACGAATTTAGGAAAAATCTACGCTTCACGTGTTCTGTAAACAGCTTTCCACCCGTCATAAAAAGACAACTTCAAATCTCACCTTAACTTGTCTTTCTATAAGATACACTCGTACTAATATTGGTCTTGATCACGCGCTAAAACTATATCTCCGTTGAAGTTAATCAAAAGACAAAATATAATCGAAAAGTTACAAAATGACCAGATTTTCTGGTTCTCTAAATTTGAAAAACTCATTCATACTCTCACTTTCTTTCTAAATATTTTAGGTTACGGCCAATATCGTATTAAAAATTTTCAACGAGGAGGGTGTCATGTTTCTTTGCGTCGAAGCGGCTGTCAGAGGACACACATCTTAATAAAAACTTCCTTTTCTCACTATATTGCTATTTTGATGTCGCCAACTATGCAAGCTGTTAACTAGTTATGGTACTAGTAACACTAGAAAGTTTTGTGCAAATCGTAATAAAGGATAAGGATTTAGAGGGGGAGGGTAGTTGTCAAAAGCTTTGCAGGGCTCAATTTGGGATTACAACACAAAGTGAAGTTAAGGGGTGTGCTTAGTTTTTAAATTATCAGGTTAGTGCAAAATTTTTTAGGCTCAGCAAGGCCAATGCCGTGTGGCTAGTCGCCCTAGGGTTCTGGAGTGCAATGAGAATGCTTGTCACGTGACTTATGGATGGTCAAACCCTAACCCTAACCCAAATCTAACCCTAACACTAAATACTGGAAAAGGGTCACAAGTAGCGTTAGTACAAACTGTTTTACAGAAAGAAATATAAAACCTAATGGAAACCTGGATTATCTCCGACTTTTCATTTGCTAAGTGGAGATTGTCCCATTTCTGATTCAGTCTCAGGGTAGATTTATGAATTCAATCTGCATAAACCTATGATAAAATCAAAACAAGGCTATAACACGAAGATAAGCAAAGAAATAAATATGTTCTGTGTATCGCGATGTATCTGGATGAATAGCAAGGAAGTGATGATTTGTTAGAGGATGCAGCACACATTTCAGATTTAAACTATGTCAAAGTGCTTAGATTAGCTTACTGAAAAGTTGATTACGAACAATAGGGTTTTTACTCAATTAAAACATCTCCCGATTTTTTTAACCCTGAATACTCTTTATTTTTTTCACATTTAAAATTTTGTTCCTGTTGCCTCCCAAAAAAATTGAAGTATATATTTATCTCCCCCCTCTCCCCCTCTCCCCCTCTCCCCCTCTCCCCCTCTCCCCCTCTCCCCTTCTCCCCTCTCCCCCTCTCCCCTATCCCCCTCTCTCCCTCTCCCCCTCTCCCCCTCTCCCCCTCTCCCCTCTCCCCCTCTCCCCCTCTACCCTTCTCCTCCTTTCCACCCTCTCCCTTTCACCCCTTACCCCCTATCCCCCTCACCCCCTTCTGCCCTGTCTGCCCCTCTGCCCCCTCTGCCCCCTCTCCACCCTCTCCCCGTCTCATTTTTCTTTGTTTTTATTTTTTTTAAGGGGTGTCATTAACCAGACCGAATGCTAAACATGTTAGTTTGTTTTCTAATAAGAAACTGAAAAACTACAATCAAACTGTCGAATGCATCTTTCTCTCGAAATTAAGTCTCACGATTATAAAATTTAATGGTACAAGTACAGTAGAAAAGCGTTCTTTATCATGAAAACTCACCTACTTAGTGTTTGCAATTATGTGATTTAACAACTCACCTCTTTCAAGAGTTGAACGCTCTCTATAACACGCTTTAAAATACCCTGAGAGTCTGGCCGCGCCGTATATCTGTCGACTTAAGGAATGGGAAGAAAAAACACTTCCTGTCACTTTGATTAAATTTAGGAGCCATCATTCGTGATGATTAAGGTCGAAAGCAGATTCAACAGCTGTATGTATTTGGTACATTTTTAAGTTGTTCATTACAGATGTAACACGCGTTTACTCCGTTTAAGCTTTTGATAAAGAATATTCGAGTAATCTTTGATGTCTTGTTGCTGGTATTTGCAATTAGGCATGGTTAATGGGTGTTGGATTTCAGTCCCTAGGTATTGTTTGCGGTTTCAGGTACTCTCGAGCTCTTAAGTCTATATTCTGCTATTCCACTTATATTATGATGAATAATTACATGTCGTAACTAACACCTCTTAATTAATCTGTTTCAGAAACTGGTTAGTTGTGAGGTCACTCCCTGTTCATTCCTAAGCCGCTGGTCATTGCTTTTCTAGTTTGGTTTTCGCTGCAATGATTTAAAGTCATGTTTGGTTTCGAGCCATTATGAAATGACTGAAATGATACTTGGACGATAAGATAAGATAAAAAGATGAAAACTTTATTAACGTGTCAGGTAAATCTAGTTTACATTTACGTCAACTAATTGTGGACACCTAACTAATGGTGAATTAAAAATTAAGAATTATGATTTAAATCCTAAATCCTATAAGTCCCTCGCCATGAGCGATGAAGCGATCTTCGCTCGACAATATTTGGTAAAAACACGGTGGTTACGATTATTTTTAGACTAGGACGGATTCATGGGGAAAAGGTTAAGAGAAATCGATATTTAGAATAGATATGCACCGGACCGCTCTTGGAGAGACTGCGTTTTACATGCAATTCCGCAAGTTATCGGTATCAGCCCACATGGATGAGAATGTGATTGCAATCTAACCGCGAAGAGAAATTAAAAATAACCAAATCTCAACCGAAGTCGCGACTTCTTTCTCTAAAAGCTCTCTCGTATGCCTTTCCAAGTTGAAATCTAATCGACTCCAGCCCATAAATCGCACTTATGGTTGTGTTAACTTTTACAGCAAGATATTGGGAAAAGACCAAAAAGGTTCGAAAATAACGAGTGCAAGGAGAATAAATTACACCAAAATATATGAAATTTGTTGGGGTTGAAAACAAAAAAAAAAAAGACAGCTCTAGAGTTTGTATCATAGTTCGAAAACTGAGAAAAAAAAACTTCAGATGACCAATTATTAAGGGGTAAAAAGTGATGTTCAAAGGCTTCACTTGAGGGTGATATCATTATCAGACGATGACCTGGACTGACGGCTTCAATGAACTCTTATGTTTTTTATTCCAGCTGTCGAGATTTTTTACCCCGCGATAGTTTTAAAAACCATCTTTAAAAGGGAAGGGGGAGGGGGCAGATTGGGAGAAGGGGTAATCGGAGGGTTTTGATTATGTCTCGATAAAATTTACTTGATCTCCTTGTAACATTCTTATGATCCCTCCCTTATTAGCAGCTAATTGGCGGTCAATTTTATAGAGTTCCTTACTGCTGTGGACGACTATTCCTCTTACCCCGTTCCCCCTTAAAATAGTGTGGAATGGCTATCGTTACTCATTGGTAATGAGGTTCAGTGTGGTCACCTTTAACCATCCTAAGAGGAGAATTTGAAATATCGCCACACTGATAAACAGCTGAATAAGAAGAATGGTTCACGCTTCCTAAAATAAACCGAGAAAAGAGCTTCAGCTTTCTTTAATTTATTGCAAGTGGAAAGGTTTAGCTCACTAACGGCCCCAACGGTTATAAAAAAAGGCCAAAATAATGTCTATTCTTAAATGGGATTTTCATTACTTATTTTGATAAATGAAATTCACTCTATTCTAAAAATTATCCATAAACAATAACTTTAGCTGGTTTACAATTGAGCTTAAGACTCTATGGTATAAATTCGAATGAGACAAAAGCAAAAAAATGAACTCTTCATCTCACAGCGCCTTTCTTCACCCAAGAGAGGGGAGGGGGGTAACCCTGCGATTGACTGGCATTCCATCCAGGGGGGGAATACAAGTACTCCTAGTCGCTTCATGCTACGAAGTGCCGGCCTGATGGGCCACTTGGCGCATAAGCAGGCTTTACCTTACCTATCGTAACTCCACTTTTTGTCAATAACTAACGTTCACTGCGGATTAACTGCTATAGCCGCTTTAGCTTCGTATGCTAATGGTATTGCTAGGTATTTAAATTTAAGGAACAGGTAACGAGTTCATGATAGCTTCATACTAGAAAGCTTGATGGCCTCAAGGGTCCTCGTGTCTCTCTTTTCAGCGATGATAAAATAAAATGAAATATGAAAAATTTACTGGGAATTGGGGGGAAGAGGGCATTACCTTACCTATCTTAACTCCACTTTTTGTCAATAATTAACGTTCACTGCGGATTAACTGTTATAGCCACTTTAGCTTCGTATGCTAATGGTATTGCTAGGTATTTAAATTTAAGGAACAGGTAACGAGTTCATGATAGCTTCATACTAGAAAGCTTGATGGCCTCAAGGGTCCTCGTGTCTCTTTTTTCAGCGATGATAAAATAAAATGAAATATGAAAAATTTACTGGGAATTGGGGAAAGAGGGCGTATTCAAATAACTTTCTTTTGATTGATCTTAAACTGCTGATGCAGTCCGGCCAAAGTCCCCCGAAAAGTGTTGTGATGTGCATTTGATCATATCCAAATGCTAATTTGCGCACTATAAATATTATTAAATCATTACCATTTAAAAAAATTGGAGAAGGGAACATCTTTTCAATTAAGAAGAACATTTTGGAAAATTATTTGATTTACGACCGACACCTCGAGTGCAACTAAAATCAGTTTTCGTCGGAAAGCAGGAAATGTGACTGATTTTTAAAAAAAAAAATTAACCCTGAAACCGTTTTAGATATTTTTGGTAAGGAATAATAAACATAGAACTTTTACGGGTCGGAGTTATTTTGTTGCTTCACCTAACTTATGAATAAGTCTTGTTTGATCCCCATAGAAAATCTTTCATTAAATGTTTTGTGCGTTGACGGGTTCTCATCACTTTCCTTCGGAAAATCTTCAAATACCGGTATATCTATAACTGATAAGGTCTTGCCTCCTTCACCATAGGCTTGCTTATACTGATTAACTTCACCATAGGCTTGCTTATACTGATTAACTTTAAAGGCTGACCCATGGTCACGGTTATTACTCCTCGTCATCAGATTGCTCATCTGTCAGTGGCACCATCATTTCCAATCTCTGGTGTCTCTTGCATCGGTAAGCAGCTTTCAGATGAAGAAGACCTTTGACTGAGAAACAAAACAATACAATTTTAAATAAACCTTATAAGGTCTACTGTCTCTGTGAAACGAGTCCCTTAAGTTTTTCCTTTCAATAGGAAATTCACACTTGACAGTTTATCTGTTCTCGTAAGGGAAATTGTTTTTATACAGGGCTAACCTCACGATTTTCCCTTTTCAGAATGTATTTTTTACATTTGCGTTCTAGCTTCCTGAATAAATGTTATGTTATGTTATATTAAAAGACAAATTTGCTTTTCCAAGAACACAGCAGACACAATGATTTATACTAGGTGCCTCTCTATAGCTAATTAGACCTGGTGCTTTCAACTTTTCTTCGACTCTCAAGTGCTGTAAAATCACGAATAAATTCTAAAGAGATCTTTTTTGTAGAACTATGCCCCTTTTGTTGAATACTCATGTAGAATTTACATTTTAGCTGTATACGGTAGTTATATTATTACCGTCAAGGTAAAGACACTGTTTGAATACCCCATCAGCAGTTTGTAATGCTGAAGGGTGTAAGATACTTACCAACCACCATGATCAGCACAGCACTGTTAAGAATGAGGAACATCACGTTTATAAAAGTAGAACTGTTTCCTCCAACGCTGTCTTTGACGGCTGGCTGCGAGTAAATTGCACCAAGACAGACATTAAAAAATATTACCCAAAGCACCAATGTTTGTAGTCGATCTTCAAACTTGTCTTTTATCGGTCGAAAGATGGTGTATACAATTCCTGATGCACCTGCCGCCATCACAGCAAAGCCAATTTGAGAATCACTTTCGGAGTCCAAGAGAAGAATGACTGAACTAAAGATCAGCTTCCGGTACATCTCAGCTATCTCCCAGAACCAATACTTGTCCTTATAGTTTTCATAGAACACTTTCAAGCCAAAGGCAATCTGTTTATGCTCTTGTGAGTTAGCTCGATATTTCCAAATTAGTGCCAGCAGTAGTATTGGGAAGGCGATAGGATAGAGAGCAAACCCAGCAGCTATGTGCCAAAAGTCGGCGTATCGGGAAGTAAAACAACGAATGGAATAGTCGGCCTTCAGAAAAGAACTACAATCGCTGTCATTGTTGGCGAAGCACACGTTCACACAGACTCCAGGCAAGGGTAGAATGTTTATAATCTTCATGCTCGTCATTGGGTAGGATAACAAGAGGAATAGAAAGATGTTTCGGTAGCAGGATTTCTTCAACTGGGCGACTTTCTCTTTTTTTGAATTTTCCATCGTATAACCCGTGCGATTCTCCATTCTTTGTGGTGCGTTTTCTTCAGTGGAATAGTACATACTATCTGAGTTGTTTTGCAATGTGAAGTTCTCTATTAGCTCCGCAGAGTTCTCCCTCCTGTTGACGAGCTGCTTCTTTACGAAAAGGTAAAGCAGTATCAAAGATATTACGGAAATGTTGATAGAAATAGCGAGGACAAACTGAATGAATGGATCAAGGCGGAGAACAGGGTGAATGCAACTCAGTGGGGCGAACTGCAAAATGTTTCCTTCGACAAAGTTCAAGTATTTTGTCATAGAAAGGAGTATCACTGGCCACTGGACTTGCAGCAGTGCCGAGAAAATGCCAGCGAGAACTTGATAGAATCCAATAACGATCTTGATGCAGGACATAACGACATCTGCAACAGTACGATTGTCTTCTGCGCGTCTTGAGTCGCCCCAGAAAACAATGACAAACAGCAGGACAAAAAGAAAAATGATCACACAACAGGAAATAATTGAAACTAACATCTTGGGACAGCGTAAACAGCTGTTGAATCTGTGGTAGTAGTGTGAAGAACATGTGGCGCAGAGGATACCCTGGTATCCTGTATTGCATGTTGAGTTAATTCCCCCTTTACACGAGTTTGGATAGGGGCACTTTGCAGGCTTTGGCAACGGTCCTTCGAAAGTGGAAAAGGCCTTGTCATAACTAACATCTTGGGTGTGGATGTCGATGACAAATTTGGTGTAATATTCCTTTCTTTCAGTGCTATTCCATTTCCAAAAATAGTTTGGCGCTAAGATTGCGGTGTCATTCTCACAGACAATTCCATAGCTTGGACAGGCTGTGCAAGGCCCAAAACGATCCACGCGGAAGAAATTATTGAGACAGTTACATGCACGATATCCAGCGAACTCGTCAGTACGGGTACCTGTTTGATGAAAAGACAAAGGTTTATTCGTTTATCAGTTAATGACGGTGACGAAGTACAACGGATTTTTTCGCAAATCGCGTAAATAACAATGTGAAGGAAATAATTATTTTGCTTACTTTGAGATCGCTATTGTTTGACAATAAGCTTTGCTATGTGTAACTGTATAGTGCCATGCTATGTATAAAGGTTGGTAAATTGCAAAGTGCAATTTGTATGATTATGTTTTACATTCATTAAGTAACTTCTGAGATTCATTTGAGAGATAAAAAACAAGGTCAAGAAAGTAATTTTTCACTGTTTCTTTTTTCTTTTGACTTGCGTGACGGACTTCGCCGAAAAGGAGGGATTATTCGCATTCTATGGCTATAGCTATTTTTCCTATTAATAAAAAGGCTTTGAAATCATTTGGTCGTAAGGGGCTGGTAACTATTTATCGTCTGGGGTGTCAGAGGATTTTGGTTGTGTCACAAGAAGATTTGCCTGAGTCTCCCTCCACCCCTCCCCCGCCAGTCTCTCAAAGATTTCCCATCACTGATAGTCAATATCCTTTAGTTCCCGCTTTCTACTCCTCTAGCCTCGACTGACCCCTCTCCTATTCCCCCCTTCCCTCCCCCTCAATCTCCTGATCCCCCGAGCGATCAATAATGACTAGTCCTTAATAATTCATGGATATGCTTCTTTAAACTTCAGTGTATCGAACATCCCTGATCTTAAAAGCACTCATTTTGGTTCTTCATATGGTTTTTAAATGTTAAGCTACTCGACTTAGCATAAACGATTCCGGAATAACAGTTTAATTCAAAGGTAATCGTTATCTACCAAGTCTCTTACCATACGGGCATGCACGGCAATCAGTTGCACTTTTTCCAGGATAGTGCTTCTCAGGGACATAAGTACCCGTGCTGCAATTCTTACAGTCGGTCTGACCCATTTCATCTTGATAAAAGCCTCCTGAAAAGAAATCGTTGCATTTGATCTAACTTTAGACCGAAATTCCAAATTTTAATTGCTGCGAAGTGCCATCTACGCAAAGACCGTTCAAATTTAATGTCAAATCGTTCTCGATTATTATATAAATGAAAAGTGCATGGTTATACCTTTGGGACAATTTAAACAAGAGCGGATGGTGCCACGGGTACCTGCTGAACAAAAACTGCATTTGTAACATATTGCATTGGGCTTGAGTTTGGTTGTCTGACTGCACTCTGAGCCAATTAGTCCTCCGCGAAACACAGCTTCTCCCGCTCTACCACCGCAAAGTGAATACGTTAAAGGTGATGGAGCGCATTGACTGCAGAATAAACAACGAAATGATAAAAAAATGAGACTCACTTGATAGATAAGGCTGCGACAGACATGCTCTAGTATTCATTCATTCATTCATTCATTTATCTTTTCGTTAGACGTCAGTGCGGTATTTGCATCGTAGAATGCTCCATCTGTATATAAATCTAAATTTTTCTTTTCGCCATAATACTCTTCTTTTCGCCATATGATCCATACGGCTCTGCACGCGCTTTATTAAGACTTTCATTCATAAATCCTCGACCTAGGAATCTACGCAATGACGTGAGCAGGGCCAGAAAACCCGGATTGCAATAAGTCACTCACATTAAAGGGCCGTGTGCCTCTGGGAGGATTTTACGAAGACTTTTACACGAAATAAGCCTGCAAAAAATAAAACAATGGAAGATTCAAATCTTCAGATGATATTTAGCCTTACTCACACAGAGCGCCATCGGCCCAGCAGAGAAATTCCCAGTAATTAAAACGGGGAAATATAAACTAGTTTAAAGGCTGGCTTTCAACCTTGGCAAACTTGGCTAATTACAACCTGGTTACAGAGGAAAACCTAGTTCGAGCACATATGTCAGAAAAGCGAAAGATTTTTTAAAATGTCTTAATTTTGCTGAGCCACGAATGTGACATCTAGGAATTGCGATTATCAGGGTTTTCGAGATTGAGATACTTTCAGGAACTCAACTTTTTATGTTCATCATCTTCATCCAAAAGCTGAAGCCCGATGAAAAAAGACCAATTAATCATGTAGCGCTGGTAGAAACTGAGTGATGCATGTACTCACAGTTGGACGTGGGTGGGTACTCCTTTAAACGTCCCATTTTGAAGTGACTCAATGGGGTTGGAAAACAGTGTCCTACGAAGGAGCCAAAAGGTTATAAAGCCAATTTAACAGCCTATCATAAGCACAGGTAACCCATGCGTCAGTGGGTTTCATGCCGTGACTATGATTAATGTATAGCTTGAAAAAAACTTGCGAAGCCTTGTAAATTAGATCATTTAAACAGATAAACAACTCACAATATTTCCAGGTTCTTGAGGTAATTAAAAGCGTTATCAGGGATTCGCTTTATTCTGTTTCCATGAAGGAACCTTCGTATAGGGAGTCAGAGAGACAATAAAATAACAGTTATTAAAAATTAAAGCGCATTCAGTTTGATCTCTCACTTTCAGTTAGCACCAAAGCCGTGCAACTTCCCAAACAATCAAGCTCGCTCTTTTTTAGATTTAGAACTAAAACAGCTTTTAACGATTCAAGGCTGGTTTCGATCTAAAATCACTTTAATTTAATGGTAATCAGGGGATTCGTAGTCCCTTCTGTTAGCATAAATACCCTTTGTTAGATGTTGTCTACTTACAAGTAGTTTAGACTCGTCAGATTCTGGAACGCTTTCTCAGGAATAAGCTCCAACTTGCTATTTGACACGTCTCTAAGGAGGAAAAAAATGTAACTCCATCCCCTCACCTATTCTAATGGTTGCCTCTTATATTACTGTGTGATATGTGATACCAAAACTATTCTATGCCTCATACAATCGGACAACAATGTACAATTAAGCTTGCTGCTTTTAGGATTTAAAATTAAAACCACTTTTGATAAATCAAGGCCAGTTTCCATGGAAAGTCACTCTAAATTAATGGCAATCTATACATTCGTATTTCCCTCTACAGGTATAAATACCCTTTGTTATATGTTGTCTACTTACAAATAGATTAAACTGGTCAGATTCTGGAACGCTTTCTCAGGAATAAGCTTCAACATGTTCCCTGTCAAGACTCTAAGGAAATAAAAAATAAACTCCACCCTCTCAGCTATGAAAATGATTGTTTCTTATTTTAATATGTGATATGTGATAGAAAAGTATTCTCTGCCGCAGAAAATTATATAACAATAAACAATGAAGCTCGCTATTCTTCGGATTTAGAATAAAAACAGCTTTTAACTATTCAAGGCTGGTTTCGATCTAAAGTCACTTTAAATTAATGGAAATCAGGGGATTTGTAGTCCTTTCTGTTAGCATAAATACCCTTTGTTAGATGTTGTCTACTTACAAAGAGTCTAAACTCGTCAGATTCTGGAACGCTTTCTCAGGAATAAACTCAAACTTGTTATTTGACACGTATCTAAGGAGAAAAAAATTTAACTCCACCCTCTTAGCTATGCCAATGGTTGCCTCTGATGTTACTGTGTAATATGTGATACCAAAACTATTCTATCCTTCATACAATTGGACAAGAATGTGCAATCAACCTCGCTGTTTTTAGGATTTAAAATTGAAACCACTTTTGATAGATCAAGGCTAGTTTCGATGGAAAGTTAATCTAAATTAAAGGCAATCTATAGATTCGTATTTCCTTCTATAGGTATAATACCCTTTGTTATATGTTGTCTACTTACAAATAGATTAAACTGGTCAGATTCTGGAACGCTTTCTCAGGAATAAACTCCAACTTGTTATTTGACACGTCTCTAAGGAGAAAAAAATTTAACTCAACCCTCTTAGCTATGCCAATGGTCGCCTCTGATGATACTGTGTAATATGTGATACCAAAACTATTCTATGCTTCATACAATTGGACAAGAATGTGCAATCAACCTCGCTGTTTTTAGGATTTAAAATTTAAACCAATTTTCATAAATTAAGGCTAGTTTCGATGGAAAGTTAATCTAAATCAATGGCAATCTATAGATTCGTATTTCCTTCTATAGGTATAAATACCCTTTGTTATATGTTGTCTACTTACAAATAGACTAAACTGGTCAGATTCTGGAACGCTTTCTCAGGAATAACCTTCAACATGTTCCCTGTTAAGACTCTAAGGAAATAAAAAATTATCTCCACCCTCTCAGCTATGAAAATGATTCATTGTTATTTTAATGTGTGATATGTGATAGGAAAGTATTCTTTGCCGCAGAAAATTGGATAACAATAATCAATCAAGCTCGCTGTTTTTCGGATTTAGAATTAAACAGCTTTTAATGATGCAAGGCTGGTTTCGATCTAAAGTAACTTTAAATTAATGGTTATCAGGGGATTTGTAGTCCCTTCTGTTAGCATAAAAACCCTTTGTTAGATGTTGTCTACTTACAAGCTGTTTAAACTCGTCAGATTCTGGAACGCTTTCTCAGGAATAAGCTCCAACTTGTTATTTGACACGTCTCTAAGGAGAAAAAATTTTAACTCCACCCTCTTAGCTATGCCAATGGTTGCCTCTGATGTTACTGCGTGATATGTGATACCAAAACTATTCTATGCCTCAAACAATTGGACAACAATGTGCAATCAGCCTCGCTGTTTTTAGGATTTAAAATTCAAACCACTTTTAATAAATCAAGGCTACTTTCGATGCAAAGTCACTCTAACTTAATGGCAATCTATAGATTCGCATTTCCTTCTATAGGTACAAATGCCCTGTGTTATATGTTGTCTATTTACAAAGAGGTTAAACTGGTCAGATTCTGGAACGCTTTCTCAGGAATAAGTTTCAAAGTGCTTACTTCCAAGACTCTAAGGAAAAAGAATTAACTTCACCCTCTTAGCTATGAAAATGATTGTTTCTTATTTAATGTGTGATATGTGATAGAAAAGTATTTTTTCCCGCAAAAAAAAGGACAACAATAAACAATCAATCTTGCTGTTTTTTGGATTTAGAATTCAAACAGCTTTTAACGATTCAAGGCTGGTTTCGATCTAAAATCACTTTAAATTAATGGTAATCAGGGGATTTCTAGTCCCTTCTGTTAGGATAAATACCCTTTGTTAGATGTTGTCTACTTACAAGTAGAATAAACTCGTCAGATTCTGGAACGCTTTCTCAGGAATAAGCTTCAACTTGTTAAATGACACGTCTCTAAGGAGAAAAAAATTAACTCCATCCTCTCAGCTATTCTAATGGTTGACTCTTATGTTACTCTGTGATATGTGATACCAAAACTATTCTATGCCTCATACAATCGGGCAACAATGTACAATTAAGCTTGCTGCTTTTAGAATTTAAAATTGAAACCACTTTTGATAAATCAAGGCTAGTTTCCATGGAAAGTCACCCTTAATTAATGGAAATCTAGATTCGTATTTTCTTCTATAGGCATAAATACCCTTTGTTATATGTTGTCTACTTAGAAATAGGTTAAACTGGTCAGATTCTGGAACGCTTTCTCAGGAATAAGCTTCAACATGTTCCAACTCAAGACTCTAAAGAAATAAAAATTAAACTGCACCCTCTCGGCTATGAAAATGATTGTTTCTTATTTTAATATGTGATATGTGATAGAAAAGTATTCTCTGCCGCAGAAAATTGGAGAACAATAAACAATGAAGCTCGCTATTCTTCGGATTTAGAATTAAAACAGCTTTTAACTATTCAAGGCTGGTTTCGATCTAAAAATCACTTTAAGTTAATGGCAATCAGGGGATTTGTAGTCTCTTCTGTTAGCATAAATACCCTTTGTTGGATGTTGTCTACTTACAAGTAGGTTAAACTGGTCAGATTCTAGAACGCTTTCTCAGGAATAAGCTCCAATTTGTTATTTGACACGTCTCTCAGGAGAAAAAATTTTAACTCCACCCTCTCAGTTATGCCAATGGTTGCCTCTAATGTTACTGTGTGATATTTGACACCAAAACCATTCTATGCTTCATACAATTGGACAAGAATGTGCAATCAACCTCGCTGTTTTTAGGATTTAAAACTGAAATCACTTTTAATAAATAAAGGCTAGTTTCGATGGAAAGTCGCTCTAAATTAATGGAAATCTTTAGATTCGTATTTCCTTCTATAGGTATAAATACCCTTTGTTATATGTTGTCTAGTTACAAGTAGGTTAAACTGGTCAGATTCTGGAACGCTTTCTCAGGAATAACCTTCAACATGTTCCCTGTCAAGACTCTAAGCAAATAAAAAACTATCTCCACCCTCTCAGCTATGAAAATGATTGGTTTTTATTTTAATGTGTGATATGTGATAGGAAAGTATTCTTTGCCGCAGAAAATTGGACAACAATAAACCATCAAGCTCGCTGTTTTTCGGATTTAGAATTAAAACAGCTTTTAACGATTCAAGGCTGGTTTCGATCTAAAGTCACTTTAAATTAATGGAAATCAGAGGATTTGTAGTCTCTTCTGTTAGCATAAATACCCTTTATTAGATGTTTTCTACTCACAAGCCCTTTAAACTCGTCAGATTCTGGAACACTTTCTCAGGAATAAGCTCCAACTTGTTATTTGACACGTCTCTAAGGAGAAACAATTTTAACTCCACCCTCTCAGCTAAGCCAATGGTTGCCTCTTATGTCACTGTGTGATATGTGATACCAAAACTATTCTCTGCCTCATACAATTGGACAACAATGTGCAATTAGCCTCGCTGTTTTTAGGATTTAAAACTGAAACCACTTTTGATAATTCAAGGCTAGTTTCGATGCAAAGTCACTATAATTTAATGGAAATCTAGAGATTCGTATTCCCTTCTATAGGTATAAATACCCTTTGTTATATGTTGTGTAGTTACAAGTAGGTTAAACTGGTCCGATTCTGGAAGGCTTTCTCAGGAATAGCCTTCAACATATTTCCTGTCAAGACTCTAAGGAAATAAAAAATTAACTCCACCCTCTCAGCTATGAGAATGATTGGTTCTTATTTTAATGTGTGATAGGTGATAGGAAAGTATTCTTTGCCGCAGAAAATTGGACAACAATAAACAATCAAGCTCCCTCTTTTTTGGATTGCGAATTTAAACAGCTTGGAACGATTCAAGGCTGTGTTTCGATTTAAAGTCACTTTGAATTAATGGAAATCAGGGGATTTTATAGTCCCTTCTGTTACCATGAATACCATTTAGATACAATGAAATATATGTAGTTTATATATTTTGAACTGAGTTATTACATACATATGATGGACGATCCTCGCAGTAGATACCGCTATTTAAGCAATAGCGAAAATCAGACCTGAGAAAAATCAGGCCTGTACGTGATTCAAACCACTGACCTCTGCGATACTAGTGCAGTGCTCTACCAATTGTAGAGGTCAGTGGTTCTAATCCCGTACAGGCCTGATTTTTTTCAGGTCTGATTTTCGCTATTGCTTAAATATCGCTATCTACTGCGAGGATCGTGCATCATATGTGTGATATAAAAGGAGGCGGCGTGGCCGAGTGATTAGAGTGCTGGACTTGTAATCCGGTGTCCCGGGTTCAAGTCCTCCACCCTGCCACTCACTGGATTTGTTCTCGGTTGCCCCTAGTTCAACTCCTCGGCTGCGCTCTGTAAATAGCCCACTGGTTTGCCTCCTGCCAGTGGGGATTTTTAAGCCCTTAGTTAGTCTACATTGTGGCTGAAAAGCCCCTAAGGGGGAGCCTCAATTAATGTATATTATTATTATTATTATTATCTAATATCGCAGTTCAAAATATATGAACTTCATATATTTCATTGTATCTGATTTATCACATTCACGGGTTTATTACTAATCAACTTAAAGGCCTGCTCCCAGTTGCCTTGATAGCTCAATTGGTAGAGCGCTGCAGTAGTATCGCAGAGGTCATTGGTTCGAATCCCGTACAGGCCTGATTTTTTTCAGGTCTGATTTTCGCTATTCCTTAAATAGCGCTATCTACTGCAAGGATCGTGCATCATATGTATAAATACCCTTTGTTAGATGTTATCTACTTACAATTGGTTTAAACTCGTCAGATTCTGGAACACTTTCTCAGAAATAAGCTCCAACTTGTTATTTGGCACGTCTCTAAGGAGAAAAAAATTTTAACTCCACCCTCTCAGCTATGCAAATGGTGCCTCTTATGTTACTGTGTGATATGTGATACCAAAACTATTCTATGCTTCAAACAATTGGACAAGAATGTGCAATCAACCTCGCTGTTTTTAGGATTTAAAATTCAAACCACTTTTGATAAATCAAGGCTAGTTTCGATGGAAAGTTAATCTAAATTAATGGCAATCTATAGATTCGTATTTCCTTCTATAGGTATAAATACCTTTTGTTATATGTTGTTTGCTTACAAGTAGGTTAAACTGGTCAGATTCTCGAACGCTTTCTCAGGAATAACCTTCAACATGTTCCCTGTTAAGACTCTAAGGAAATAAAGAATTAACTCCACCCTCTCAGCTATGAAAATGATTCATTCCTAATTGAATGTGTGATATGTGATAGGAAAGTATTCTTTGCCGCAGAAAATTGGACAACAATAAACAATCAAGCTCGCAGTTCTTCTGATTTGGAATTAAACAGCTTTTAACGATGCAAGGCTAGTTTCGGTCTAAAGTAACTTTAAATTAATGGTTATCAGGGGATTTGTAGTCCCTTCTGTTAGCATAAATACCCTTTGTTAGATGTTGTCTACTTACAAGCGGTTTAAACTCGCCAGATTCTGGAACGCTTTCTCAGGAATAAGCTCCAACTTGTTATTTGACACGTCTCTAAGGAGAAAAAAATTTAACTCCACCCTCTTAGATATGCCAATGGTTGCCTCTGATGTTACTGTGTGATATGTGATACCAAAACTATTCTATGCTTCAAACAATTGGACAACAATGTGCAATCAGCCTCGCTGTTTTTAGGATTTAAAGTTGAAACCACTTTTGATAATTCAAGGCTAGTTTCGATGCAAAGTCACTATAATTTAATGGATATCTATAGATTCGTATTCCCTTCTATAGGTATAAATACCCTTTGTTATATGTTGTCTAGTTACAAGTAGATTAAACTGGTCCGATTCTGGAACGCTTTCTCAGGAATAACCTTCAACATATTTCCTGTCAAGACTCTAAGGAAATAAAAAATTAACTCCACCCTCTCAGCTATGAGAATGATTGGTTCTTATTTTAATGTGTGATAGGTGATAGGAAAGTATTCTTTGCCGCAGAAAGTTGGACAACAAACAATCAAGCTCCCTCTTTTTTGGATTTAGAATTTAAACAGCTTTTAACGATTAAAGACTGTGTTTCGATTAAAACTCACTTTAAATTAAAGGAAATCAGGGGATTTTTAGTCCATTCTGTTACCATAAATACCATTTAGATACAATGAAATATATTTAGTTTATATATTTTGAACTGCGCTATTAGATACATATGATGGACGATCCTCGCAGTAGATACCGCTATTTAAGCAATAGTGAAAATCAGACCTGAGAAAAATCAGGCCTGTACGGGATTCGAACCACTGACCTCTGCGATACTAGTGCAGCGCTCTACCAATTGTAGAGGTCAGTGGTTCAAATCCCGTATTGGCCTGATTTTTTTCAGATCTGATTTTCGCTATTCTTTAAATATCGCTATCTACTGCGAGGATCGTGCATCATATGTATCTAATACCGCAGTTCAAAATATATGAACTTCATATATTTCATTGTATCTGATTTATCACTTTCACGGGTTTATTACGAATCAACTTAAAGGCCTGCTCCCAGTTGCCTTAATAGCTCAATTGGTAGAGCGCTGCAGTAGTATCGTAGAGGTCATTGGTTCGAATCCCGTACAGGCGTTATTTTTTTCAGGTCTGATTTTCGCTATTCCTTAAATAGCGCTATCTACTGCGAGGATCGTGCATCATATGTATAAATACCCTTTTTTAGATGTTGTCTACTCACAGGCCCTTTAAACTCGTCAGATTCTGGAACGCTTTCTCAGGAATAAGCTCCAACTTGTTATTTGACACGTCTCTAAGGAGAAAAAGATTTTAACTCCACCCTCTCAGCTATGCCAATGGTTGCCTCTTATGTTACTGTGTGATATGTGATACCAAAAATATTCTGTGCTTCATACAATTGGACAAGAATGTGCAATCGACCTCGCTGTGTTTAGGATTTAAAATTCAAACCACTTCTGATAAATCAAGGCTAGTTTCGATGGAAAGTCACTCTAATTTAATGGCATCTATAGATTCGTATTTCCTTCTATAGGTATAAATACCCTTTGTTATATGTTGTCTACTTACAAGTAGGTTAAACTGGTCATATTCTCGAACGCTTTCTCAGGAATAAGCTTCAACATGTTCCCTTTCAAGACTCTAAGGGAATAAAAATATTAACTCCACCCTATTAGCAATGAAAATGATTGTTTCTTATTTTAATGTGTGATATGTGATAGAAAAGTATTCTCTACCGCAGAAAATTGGACAACAATATACAATCAAGCTCGCTGTTTTTCGGATTTAGAACTAAAAAAGCTTTTAACTTTTTAAGGCTGGTTTCAATCTAAAATTACTTTAAATTAATGGAAATCATGCAATTTGTGGTCCCTTCTGTTGGCATAAATACCCTTTGTTAGATGTTGTCTACTTACAAGTGGTTTAAACTCGTCAGATTCTGGAACGCTTTCCCAGGAATAAGCTCCAACTTGTTATTTGACACGTCTCTAAGGAGAAAAAATTTTAACTCCACCCTCTTAGCTATGCCAATGGTTGCCTCTGATGTTACTGTGTGATATGTGATACCAAAACTATTCTATGCCTCCTACAATCGGACAACAATGTACAATTAAGCTTGCTGCTTTTAGGATTTAAAATTGAGACCACTTTTGATAAATCAAGGCTAGTTTCGATGGAAAGTCACTCTAAATTAATGGAAATCTATTGATTCGTATTACCTTCTATAGGTATAAATACCCTTTGTTATATGTTGTCTACTTAAAAGTAGGTTAAACTGGTCAGATTCTCGAACGCTTTCTCAGAAATAAGCTTCAACATGTTCCCTTTCAAGACTCTAAGGAAATAAAAAATTAACTCCACCCTCTCAGCTATGAATATGATTGTTTCTTATTTTAATGTGTGATATGTGATAGAAAGTATTCTCTACCGCAGAAAATTGGACAACAATAAACAATCAAGCTCGCTGTTCTTCGGATTTAGAATTGAAACAGCTTTTAACTATTTAAGGCTGGTTTCGATCTAAAATCACTTTAAATTAATGAAAATCAGGGAATTTGTAATCCCTTCTGTTAGCATAAATACCCTTTGTTAGATGTTGCCTACTTACAAGTGGTTTAAACTCGTCAGATTCTGGAACGCTTTCCCAGGAATAAGCTCCAACTTGTTATTTGACACATCTCTAAGGAGAAAAAATTTTAACTCCACCCTCTCAGCTATGCCAATGGTTGCCTCTTATTTTACTGTGTGATATGTGATACCAAAACTTATCTATTCCTCATACAATTGGACAACAATGCGCAATCAGCCTCGCTGTTATTAAGATTTAAAATTCAAATCACTTTTGATAAATCAAAGCTACTTTCGATGGAAAGTCACTCTAAATTCATGGCAATCTATTGATTCGTATTTCCTTCTATAGGTTTAAGTACCCTTTGTTATATGTTGTCTACTTACAAGTAGGTTAAACTGGTCAGATTCTCGAACGCTTTCTCAGAAATAAGCTTCAACATGTTCCCTTTCAAGACTCTAAGGAAATAAAAAATTAACTCCACCCTCTCAGCTATGAATATGATTGTTTCTTATTTTAATGAGTGATATGTGATAGAAAAGTATTCTCTACCGCAGAAAATTGGACAACAATAAACAATCAAGCTCGCTGTTCTTCGGATTTAGAATTGAAACAGCTTTTAACTATTTAAGGCTGGTTTCGATCTAAAATTACTTTAAATTAATGGAAATCAGGGAATTTGTAATCCCTTCTGTTAGCATAAATACCCTTTGTTAGATATTGCCTACTTACAAGTGGTTTAAACTCGTCAGATTCTGGAACGCTTTCCCAGGAATAAGCTCCAACTTGTTATTTGACAGATCTCTAAGGAGAAAAAATTTTAACTCCACCCTCTCAGCTATGCCAATGGTTGCCTCTTATGTTACTGTGTGATATGTGATACCAAAACTTATCTATTCCTCATACAATTGGACAACAATGCGCAATCAGCCTTGCTGCTTTTAGGATTTAAAATTGAGACCACTTTTGATAAATCAAGGCTACTTTCGATGGAAAGTCACTCTAAATTCATGGCAATCTATTGATTCGTATTTCCTTCTATAGGTTTAAATACCCTTTGTTATATGTTGTCTACTTACAAGTAGGTTAAACTGGTCAGATTCTCGAACGCTTTTTCAGGAATAAACTTAAACATGTTCCCTTTTAAGACTCTAAGGAAATAAAAATATTAACTCCACCCTCTCAGCTATGAAAATGATTGTTTCTTATTTTAATGTGTGATATGTGATAAAAAAGTATTCTCTACCGCAGAAAATTGGACAACAATAAACAATCAAGCTCGCTGTTTTTCGGATTTAGAATTAAAACAGCTTTTAACTATTTAAGGCTGGTTTCGATCTAAAATCTCTTTAAATTAATGGAAATCCGGGAATTTGTAGTGCCTTCTGTTAGCATAAATACCCTTTGTTAGATGTTGTCTACTTACAAGTGGTTTAAACTCGTCAGATTCTGGAACGCTTTCCCAGGAATAGGCTCCAACCTGTTATTTGACACGTCTCTAAGGAGAAAATATTTTAACTCCACCCTGTCAGCTATGCCAATTGTTGCCTCTTATGTTAATGTGTGATATGTGATACCAAAACTATTCTATGCCTCATACAATCGGACAACAATGTACAATTAAGCTTGCTGCTTTTAGGATTTAAAATTGAGACCACTTTTGATAAATCAAGGCTAGTTTCGATGGAAAGTCACTCTAAATTAATTGAAATCTATTGATTCGTATTTCCTTTTATAGGTATAAATACTCTTTGTTATATGTTGTCTACTTACAAGTAGGTTAAACTGGTCAGATTCTCGAACGCTTTCTCAGGAATAAGCTTCAACATGTTCCCTTTCAAGACTCTAAGGAATTAAAAAATTAACTCCACCCTCTCAGCTATAAATATGATCGTTTCTTATTTTAATGTGTGATATGTGATAGAAAAGTATTCTCTACCGCAGAAAATTGGACAACAAGAAAGAATGAAGCTCGCTGTTTTTCGGATTTAGAATTAAGACAGCTTTTAACTATTAAAGGCTGGTTTCGATCTAAAATTACTTTCAATTAATGGAAATCAAGGGATTTGTAGTCCTTTCTGTTAACATAAATACCCTTTGTTAGAGGTTGTCTACTTACACGCGGTTTAAACTCGTCAGATTCTGGAACGCTTTCCCAGGAATAAGCTCCAACTTGTTATTTGACACATCTCTAAGGAGAAAATATTTTAACTCCACCCTATCAGCTATGCCAATGGTTGCCTCTTATTTTACTGTGTGATATGTGACACCAAAACTTATCTATGCCTCATACAATCGGACAACAATGTACAATTAAGCTTGCTGCTTTTAGGATTTAAAATTGAGACCACTTTTGATAATTCAAGGCTAGTTTCGATGGAAAGTCACTCTAAATTCATTGAAATCTATTGATTCGTATTTCCTTCTATAGGTATAAATAGCCTTTGTTATATGTTGTCTACTTACAAGTAGGTTAAACTGGTCAGATTCTTGAACGCTTTCTCAGGAATAAGATTCAACATGTTCCCTTTCAAGACTCTAAGGAAATAAAAAATTAACTCCACCCTCTCAGCTATGAAAATGATTGTTTCTTATTTTAATGTGTGATATGTGATAGAAAAGTATTCTCTACCGCAGAAAATTGGACAACAATAAAGAATCAAGCTCGCTGTTTTTCGGATTTAGAATTAAAACAGCTTTTAACTATTAAAGGCTGGTTTCGGTCTAAAATTACTTTACATTAATTGAAATCAAGGGATTTGTAGCCCTTTCTGTCAGCATAAATCCCCTTTGTTAGATGTTGTCTACTTACAAGTGGTTTAAACTCGTCAGATTCTGCAACGCTTTCTCAGGAATAAGCTCCAACTTGTTATTTGACACATCTCTAAGGAGAAAAAATTTTAACTCCACCCTCTCAGCTATGCCAATGGTTGCTTCTTATGTTACTGTGTGATATGTGATACCAAAACTTTTCTATGCCTCATAAAGTTGGACAACAATGTGTAATCAGCCTCGCTGTGTTTAGGATTTAAAACTCAAACCACTTTTGATAAATCAGGGCTACTTTCGATGGAAAGTCACTCAAAATTAATGGCAATCTATTGATTCGTATTTCCTTCTATAGGTATAAATACCCTTTGTTATATATTGTCTACTTACAAGTAGGTTAAACTGGTCAGATTCTCGAACGCTTTCTCAGGAATAAGCTTCAACATGTTCCCTTTCAAGACTCTAAGGAAATAAAAAAATTACCTCCACCCTCTCAGCTATGAAAATGATTGTTTCTTATTTTAATGTGTGATATGTGATAGAAAAGTATTCTCTACCGCAGAAAATTGGACAACAATAAAGAATCAAGCTCGCTGTTTTTCGGATTTAGAATTAAAACAGCTTTTAACTATTCAATGCTGGTTTCGATCTAAAATCACTTTAAATTAATGGAAATCAGTGGATTTGTAATCCCTTCTGTAAGCATAAATACCCTTTCTTAGATGTTGTCTACTTACAAGCGGTTTAAACTCGTCATATTCTGGAACGCTTTCTCAGGAATAAGCTTCAACATGTTCCCTTTCAAGACTCTAATGAAAAAAAAAAATATTAACTCCACCCTCTCAGCTATGAAAATGATTGTTTCTTATTTTAATGTGTGATATGTGATAGGAAAGTGTTCTCTACTTCAGAAAATTGGACCACAATAAACAATCAAGCTCGCTGTTTTTCGGATTTAGAATTAAAACAGCTTTTAACTATTCAAGGCTGGTTTCGATCTAAAATCACTTTAAATTAATGGAAGTCAGGCGATTTGTAGTCCCTTCTGCTAGCATAAATACCCTTCGTTAGATTTTTTCTACTTACAAGTGGTTTAAACTCGTCAGATTCTGGAACGCTTTCTCAGGAATAAGCTCTAACTTGTTATTTGACACGTCTCTAAGGAGAAAAAATTTTAACTCCACCCTCTCAGCTATGCCAATGGTTGCCTCTTATGTTACTGTGTGATATGTGATACCAATACTATTCTATGCCTCATACAATCAGACAACAATGTAAAATTAAGCTTGCTGCTTTTAGGTTTTAAAATTGAGACCACTTTTGATAAATCAAGGCTAGTTTCGATGGAAAGTCACTCTAAATTAATTGAAATCTATTGATTCGTATTACCTTCTATAGGTATAAATACGATTTGTTATATGTTGTCTACTTACAAGTAGGTTAAACTGGTCAGATTCTCGAACGCTTTCTCAGGAATAAGCTTCAACATGTTCCCTTTCAAGACTCTAAAGAAATAAAAAATTAACTCCACCCTCTCAGCTATGAATATGATTGTTTCTTATTTTAATATGCGATATGTGATAGAAAAGTGTTCTCTACAGCAGAAAATTGGACAACAATAAAGAATCAAGCTCGCTGTTTTTCGGATTTAGAATTAAAACAGCTTTTAACTATTTAAGGCTGGTTTCGATTTAAAATTACTTTAAATTAATGGAAATCAGGGGATTTGTAGTCCCTTCTGTTAGCATAAATACCCTTTGTTAGATGTTGTCTACTTACAAGCGGTTTAAACTCGTCAGATTCTGGAACGCTTTCCCAGGAATGAGCTCCAACTTGTTCTTTGACACGTCTCTAAGGAGAAAAAATTTTAACTCCACCTTCTCAGCTATGCCAATGGTTGCCTCTTATGTTACTGTGTTATATGTGATACCAAAACTTTTCTATGCCTCATACAATTGGACAACAATGTGCAATCAGCCTCGCTGTTTTTAGGATTTAAAATTCAAATCACTTTTGATAAATCAAGACTAAATTCGATGGAAAGTCACTCTAAATTCATGGCAATCTATTGATTCGTATTTCCTTCTATAGGTATAAATAGCCTTTGTTATATGTTGTCTACTTACAAGTAGGTTAAACTGGTCAGATTCTCGAACGCTTTCTCAGGAATAAGCTTCAACATATTCCCTTTCAAGACTCTAAGGAAATAAAAATATTAACTCTACCCTCTCAGCTATGAAAATGATTGTTTCTTATTTTAATGTGTGATATGTGATAGAAAAGTATTCTCTACCGCAGAAAATTGGACAACAATAAACAATCAAGCTCGCTGTTTTTTGGATTTAGAATTAAAACAGCTTTTAACTATTCAATGCTGGTTTCGATCTAAAATCACTTGAAATTAATGGTAATCAGGGGATTTGTAGTCCCTTCTGTTAGCATAAATACCCTTTGTTAGATGTTGTCTACTCACAAGCCCTTTAAACTCGTCAGATTCTGGAACGCTTTCTCAGGAATAAGCTCCAACTTGTTATTTGATACGTCTCTAAGGAGAAAAAATTTTAACTCCACCCTCTCAGCTATGCCAATGGTTGCCTCTTATGTTACTGTGTGATAGGTGATACCAAAACTATTCTATTCCTCATACAATCGGACAACAATGTACAATTAAGCTTGCTACTTTTAGGATTTAAAATTGAGACCACTTTTGATAAATCCAGGCTACTTTCGATGGAAAGTCACTCTAAATTAATGGCAATCTATTGATTCGTATTTCCTTCTATAGGTATAAATAGCCTTTGTTATATGTTGTCTACTTACAAGTAGGTTAAACTGGCCAGATTCTTGAACGCTTTCTCAGGAATAAGCTTCAACATGTTCCCTTTCAAGACTCTAAGGAAATAAAAATATTAACTCCACCCTCTCAGCTATGAAAATGATTGTTTCTTATTTTAATGTGTGATATGTGATAGAAAAGTATTCTCTACCGCAGAAAATTGGACAACAATAAACAATCAAGCTCGCTGTTTTTTGGATTTAGAATTAAAACAGCTTTTAACTATTCAAGGCTGGTTTCGATCTAAAATCACTTTAAATTAATGGAAATCAGAGGATTTGTAGTCCGTTCTGTTAGCATAAATACCCTTTGTTAGATGTTGTCTACTCACAAGCCCTTTAAACTCGTCAGATTCTGGAACGCTTTCTCAGGAATAAGCTCCAACTTGTTATTTGACACGTCTCTAAGGAGAAAAAAATTTAACTCCACCCTCTCAGCTATGCCAATGGTTGCCTCTTATGTTACTGTGTGATATGTGATACCAAAACTATTCTATGCCTCATACAATCGGACAACAATATACAATTAAGCTTGCTACTTTTAGGATTTAAAATTGAGACCACTTTTGATAAATCAAGGCTAGGTTCGATGGAAAGTAACTCTAAATTAATGGCAATCTATTGATTCGAATTTCCTTCTATAGGTATAAATACCCTTTGTTATATGTTGTCTACTTACAAGTAGGTTAAACTGGTCAGATTCTCGAACGCTTTCTTAGGAATAAGCTTCAACATGTTCCCTTTCAAGATTCTAAGGAAATAAAAAATTAACTCCACCCTCTCAGCTATGAAAATGATTGTTTCTTATTTTAATGTGTGATATGTGATAGAAAAGTATTCTCTACTGCGGAAAATTGGACAACAATAAAGAATCAAGCTCGCTGTTTTTCGGATTTAGAATTAAAACAGCTTTTAACTATTCAAGGCTGGTTTTGATCTAAAATTACTTTAAATTAATGGAAATCAGAGGATTTGTAGTTCCTTCTTTTAGCATAAATACCCTTTGTTAGATGTTGTCTAGTTACAAGCGGTTAAAACTCGTCATATTCTGGAACGCGTTCTCAGGAATAAGCTCCAACTTGTTATTTAACACGTCTCTAAGGAGAAACAATTTTAACTCCACCCTCTCAGCTATGCCAATGGTTGCCTCTTATGTTACTGTGTGATATGTGATACCATTACTTTTCTATGCCTTATACAATTGGACAACAATGTGCAATCAGCCTCGCTGTTTTTAGGACTTAAGAGTCAAACCACTTTTGATAAATCAAGGCTAGTTTCGATGGAAAGTCACTCTAAATTAATGGGAATCTATAGATTCGTATAACCGTCTATAGGCATAACTACCCTTTGTTATATTCTGTCTACTTACAAATAGTTTAAACTCGTCAGATTCTGGAACGCTTTCTCAGAATAAGTTCTAACTTTTTATTTGACACGTCTCTATGGAGAAAAAATTTAACTCCACCCTCTCAGCTATGTCAATGGTTTCCTCTTATATTACTGTGTGATATGTGATATCAAAACTATTCTCTGCCTCATACAATTGGACAAAAATGTACAATATAGCTTGCTTTGTTCAGGATTTAAGATTGAAACCACTTTTGATAAATCAAGTAAGTAAGTAAGTAAGTAAGTAAGTAAGGACTTTATTTATAGAGGGGGACACGTAACAGCTGAAAAGCTGACAAACCTGTGGCCCTCTAACTAGATTATACAGCATTACAAAAAACTGATAAATAAATAAATGTATAAATAATTACAAAATTCTATGATAGAAATAGCAGGATATATTAAAAGTATTCAGAAAGATAAAATTAATTTATAAAAAATTAAAATTAGATAATGTGCTATTGCTTAATATTGTTTCAAAGTTGTCCAGGTTTTTATATGAGCTTATAAAATGCTTTTTCACAGCTGTTTTGAATAGTTTTATACTAGGCTTATTTTTGATATCATGGGGAAGGCTGTTCCATAACTTAACTGCGTCAACACTGAATGCCTTGCCACCATCGTTATTTCTTAGGTATTTGGGACACACTAAATTTAAATTGCCATGTCTAGTAGACCTATTGTGTACAGAACTGTTCGTCTTGAGCAAGTCTCTGATGTAAATCGGAACATCGCCTTTAAGGCTCTTAAAAATCATTGTACACTTATTTAGTTTGATTTCATCAAAAAAAAGGCAACCAGCCTAGTTTACTAAAGTTTACAACACTTCTAGAATAAGAGTCCACTCCAAGAATTACTCGGGCAGCCCTTTTCTGTAACCTTAGGAGACAGTGGAGTTCTTTAACGTCGCAGGTATTCCAAACCATGCTCCCGTACATAAGGACGGGTTTAATCAAGGCGTTATAGTATAAGAGTCTTTCTTTTATTGGAAGGTATCTCTTTATCTTTTTCAATAAACCAATACGCTGAGAAAGCTTGGCCTTTAGGCTAGAAATGTGGTCACTAAATGTAAGATCTTGATCGAGTGTTACACCTAGCAATTTATAAGAGGTTACTTGTTCTATTTCGGCCCCATCAAGGGTCACTGACAGGTGATTGCCATCAATTAATGATGAATGTAGCCTCTTTCGGTGATAAGTAATGCTTTGGTTTTAACGGCGTTTAGGACCATCCCATTTTCGCTAGACCATTTACTTAATTTATCCATGTATTCTTGAAGACGTCGTTCCAATTCCAAAGGTGCATTATCGATATTAGCGCTGGCTTTAAATGTGGTGTCATCCGCGTAGGCATGAATTGAGTCCGATCCAACAGCTTCGGGAAGATCATTGACGAACATTAAAAATAGTAGAGGTCCTAATATGCTACCTTGAGGAACTCCATTGGTTAGCCTAAGTTGTGACGAAGTCGAGTTATTTACAGTAACACACTGTTTGCGATTGAGTAGATAGCTCTGCAATAGCTTTACAACATTATCTGGAAATTCATATGATCTTAACTTTACCAGGAGAATGTCATGATTGATCAAGTCGAATGCCTTGCTATAGTCCACAAAAACCAAGCCGCTGACATTGTTCTTATCAAGGTCAAGAAGGACTTGGTCCAGAAGAAACAACAAAGCAGTATCCGTGGAGTGGTTTTTACGGAACCCTGATTGGAAGCGGTCTAAAAGTGAATTTTCTGTTAAGTAGGTGTTCACAGCATTAAAGATGTGTCTTTCAAAGACTTTAGAAAGAATAGGCAAAATACTAATAGGACGATAGTTTTGAATATCTTGCTTGTTTCCTTGATTCTTGAATAGAGGTTTAACCTTTGCTATTTTCCATTGTGAGGGAAATGTACAAGTTTCAATACAGTGATTTATAATTTTAGCTATGGAGCATGATATTTCAGGAGCTGCAATCCTTAGAACTCTGGCACCAAGCCCATCGATTCCCGTGGCTTTGTGTGTAGGTATACTTAGAAGATAATCGTTAACCTCACTAGAAGTTATTTGCGGAATAAGATTCTCAATTTGACTGTTAGATTTGTCTGGTGGACCAGGAAGAGCATCATAATGAAGTACAGGTGCCGCCTTTATGAGACGTTTATATACATCAACAAAGAAGCGGTTAAAGCGTTCAGCGATTGAATGGTCATCCTTTACCAAGTTGTTGTTTTCGTCAGCAATAGGGACGGAGTCGTCGTTATACTTTGTATCTTTAGATAGGTCTTTAATTAAAGACCAAAGTTTCTTTGGACATTTTTGATTTTTACTGAACTGAGTTTTAAAGTACTGTTCCTTCGCATTTCTTAGTTTCCTCGTCACTTTGTTTTTAACCAGTTTAAAAGCAGACCAATCTTGCTTATTTTGTGTTCTCCTGGCCCTCTTTAGAAGATTATCGCGTTTATTTATTTCGTTGTATAGATCATTAGTGAACCATTTCGGCTGATTGATTTTCTTCACACTCTTGGACTTTAAAGGTGCGTGATTATCAAGAATGTCATTAAAGATTTTGTACCAAGATTCAACAATGTCATCGGCATCTCGAAAA
>NC_142522.1:42425951-42448451 GCF_964205215.1 Stylophora pistillata
ATGACCGGATTGAAGATGCCTTGCTCATCTGTTCAATTTAAACAAAAATACATGTATATGTCCAGTGAAAACTAACAAATGAATTATCCACTATCTGTATAATGTATGATTTTCGAGATACGTGTATGCTAAGGCAAGTTTAAAATGCCAGGGGAGAACCTGTATTGTTCGAACGTCTATTTAAACCATTGATCCAAATGTAAGACCTCCCATCCTTCAGGGAATTTGTATATTTGCTGCGTGTAAATAGGTTTAAAGTTTTTTCAGCATAGGGTGTTAAACGAGACGGCTGTGTTGTGTACTTTATGGTATAATACGAATTGATTGTAAAAATCATGTTTGAAGGCTGCTGATGAATGGAAATATAGGATGAAGCTCTTTCTGGTCCTTTCTAACAAACTGGGTCATTATTCAAATATTTAAACGAAGGAAAACATTTCCGCATTAAGTAATTTCAAGCGTCGACTAAATTACCCACCACTGTGTGTTAGGAATACTAGTCAGAATTGGAAAGAAAAGAAAAACGTTACCTCTGTAAGGCTTTGGGTGGGTCTGCTTTCAGGCGATGTTAAAGTTGCAAAACAAATATTATTCTGCCTAATTAGTTTAAAATCATCGAATATTAACTTATATTGCGCTAATATCAATATTCATTTTCATCGAACGGTCTGAAAAACGAAAAGCGAATTTCAAAAGAGTCAATGAACTTGTTTTGCTCCAATCGATACTTTTACGAAGATAAAAGATATAAAGTTCCAAGTTGCTCAGCCTTAATTGTTAGTTTACCCCAAGCCAACTTCACTTGTAACTGCGATATTCCTTTGCACTTAATACCGATTCGATGGTGGCCAAAAGATTTGCATTCACAACTTCCTGGATTAAAATCTAATGGACAACAGAACCCAGAGGCCATGAGCCAGAGCACCAAAACTAAAGGTGCTAGAGGATTGCAAGTCAATGACCGGGTTAAAGATGCCTTACTTTTGTTAGAAAGGACCAAAGAAAAGCTGCAGAAGTGAAAAGAGCAGTGTCATAATAACTACTAGGTTACATTTTGCGTAACCAGCACATAATCAGCTCAACTACAGGGTTTGACTGCCATTTCTTTCAGGTTATAGATTGAATCTGAAAAAATCTAAATATTAAGAGCGCCTTTGTGAATTGACCGAGTGAAAATCGAAAACTGTGGCACATGGTCGACTAATTGAAGACCTTCCTATTTTTGCCCAGAGACACCTTGTAGTTAACATAATGACGCGGTAAAGTTTTTTTTTTCCCCGACTTGCTTCTTTCTTCTAGAAAATTCACGAAAACTGAAACGAGCGTTGGTAGCCGTAAAATGGCGGAAATTAGTGCCTCGAGTAGAGGCAAATGGACTTGGTCCATGAAAAGCTCAAACGAAAGCAAACTCGCATCAATTTTATGAATTTGTATCAGTAGAACTGGGGTATGGTGCAAGTCTAAAATGGGACCATTTCATTTAACTTGGAGTTCGCGGAAAGCTTTTGAAAATCACCAATATTTCAATCCAAATATCACATTTCGTAGAAAATTTTCAAATATCATTTTCACAATGCGGTATAACTCAGAATTGGTTCAGTTTAAGCTCATGGCAAGCGGATATATTGTTGAAATTAGTTTGGGACTTTTCATTTCCGCACGGAAAAACCAGGCTGAAATTTGTGAAAATCGCAAAGTCGGCTTTTAAGTCAAGACATAATCTATAAGCCACCCTGTGTTTAACTCCGGAATTTCAAACAAATTTTAGCAGTTAACACCGCGTTCGATCAGAAAATCAATATAATTTCCCATGGCGAAATGACCTTAACCTGAACCGATTCTGAGTTATACCGCCCTCGGTAGTTTCTGTACGCACCTCTTTGCGCTCGTTCCGTACTGCTACGATTTCGGGGAAATAATCCTTAGTACGGCCCTCACGCTAATTTAGTAAGAAGTTATTCTTTGTGGTAACTGCTTATTTTTCTTCCTTAGCGCAGCCTCCGTAATAAAGAAAGCTGCCTCCTAAAGCCTTTTACAAGCAAAATAACAAATGTAAAGAAAATCTTGAGCAAGATTTGACTAGACCAGCGCTTTGCAACACTTTGGTAAACGTCTTCAGAATAATAATTCTAGAAGAGAAAAACCTGAAAAAAGGGTTAGCTAAATAATTGTCCTAAAAAGATGCCTTACTAGGGCTAGTAACCCTTCTAGAATGTACCGCATCTTTGTGACCTCTTCTTCATCCAACGCCTAAAGAACAGGTGATCTAGTCCTACTGCTGGAGGTGTGTTGGGAATTGGCGCTCGATCTAAAATGAAATCTGTTAGGGCCTCAACATCGGTATTGCTGACAACCTTTAGGTGTTCAGATATAACTTTACGGCACGAATTTAGCTAAAGTAACATTAGCTGAAGTATTAAAGGCATAATATTTTTCTCCATACAGTTGTTTTAGTTTGCGAACAGTTTCCAATTTGGGAAGAACTTTCTTAACTCAGCTAAGATTCTTTGTTTATATTTGGGATTACAAATTTCAAAGCGTTCATTATACATTTATCTTCAATTCTAGTTCACCTTGGTAGTCTATTTCAATTATTTGATACTTTGCCTCTGTTTCGTCTTTATTCTGACTTTTGATCCTTTCCCTAATCATTTTTACTCGAGCTTTCCGTAGGAAACACCCGAGGTATAGAATCGGTTGTTTTTTTGTTGTTTTTTTTTTTTCGTGTGTGTGTCTGTGTGTTCAGTCACAAAATCGCAGTTCCACTACAGCGCATGCGCGAAGTTTAAGGGTATGCGTAGAATGGACCCCAGAGTGCATGGTTTAAAGCAATGGCTGCTTTCGTGGACAATTCCTTGCTTGATGCACGCGAAAGAAATTCGATGGCTATTACGCTCAATATACATACAAAGTCACACACTGTTCGCGGTAAACCCACGCTAAAACTTGTGGAACGTCTTAGGAACTAGTCGGTCCGCGAACTTTACGAGAGGTCAATTTACCAGCGACCTTGACGAGTGAACCTTGTATCGAGAAATATCAAACGAAAGCTGCTCTATCAAACGAGCTATTTCATATTCTGTTTACATGTAAACACAACCGTGTATTTAAATATGATCGAGAACCCAGAAGAATACCAGAAGCTACTCTAAAATATCTCAGAAGAAAGGGCAGAAAACTGAAGGAATCGAATTTTTTTATGAGCGTATTCGTCCAAGCATACCGAAGTCCTCTTAGCTACGTCGTTATGTGAAGGTTAGAAGAGTTACAAGGAATGTTTGTAAGCTTAATACGAAGAGAGTAAGATTAGATAAAGTTACACGACACGAGAAAAAGTATTTGTTGAATTGTTCTGTAAAGGCATATAGAGCAAGTGGGTATTTATCAATGTTTTCTTGTAATTAGACCCATGTGTCTTTATAAGAGTCAACCACACCTACCAAAGTACTGTAAGTTTCAACTGAGTTCAGATATAGAGAAAAACCCTGGTCCTACTCCATTGTACATCGACCCTAGCAAAACAGTAGCGGCGTCATATAGCCAAGCTAATGAGTTGGTATTTGGACAAACTCAGAAAAACAATGTGTTGCAATGAGTTTCTGCTCTTTGATTTACAATAACAAACAAGGAATCAATTCTGCTAATCAAGTTGAAATGGTAAATTGGCCACCGTAACGATTATAAAAGCTGACGTTTCGAGCGTTAGCCCTTCGTCGGAGCGAAATGAGGAATTGTGGGTTGTGTGTGCTTTTAAAGGGATAAAATGGAGTTACGTTATTATTATACCAATAACGTATCTCCATTTTCTGCCTTTAAAAGCACACGCAGTCTACAATTCCTTTTTTCGCTCTGACGAAGGGCTAACGCTTGAAACGTCAGCTTTTATAATTTTTACGGTGGCCAATTTACTATTTCAACTTTGTTGATATATCCAAATTATTTCGTTACCCCCACCGACGCAGCCCCAAACAGTTTCTTTCGAAACTATCAGCCTTAATTCTGCTAATGATCTCGTGTCAATAATTATCAGGGTTGGACACGTAAAGCGGCGAAGATGTCGAATAATAATAGAACAGCACTTCGACCAACAAGTTCAATGACGGCGAAGAATACTAATATTTACAAAACGATCCGGTCGCCCTTTCATCAAAGATTACGAGACTCAGGGAGCCGTAAAAACCACACGGTGAAGGGCTGTAAGCGAAGGAACAGGAAGAGTTTTACGTAGCTAAAATTTTACAAACGCTTCACCACGTGCGAAAAAGGGGTAGCGAGTAAAATTACTACTGAAGGATTGTGGTCTACGTGACATAAAAAAAAAAAAAAAAATGAAAAATGGAACGGACTAAAACATAAAACCTTGTTGAGGAATAGCCTCAACAATAATGAATATTGGAAATCAGTCGTATCAAAATTTGTTTCAGTTAACCAGACAATCATTTTTAATGGAGGCAGAATTAGCCACACTTGAAAATGTGGTGGAGACTGACTATGAACCTCAATACAATAAGAGCTACACTGGTATCATTCATCAAGATTACTTCAATTTTCTTAAACTTGGCCTTTAAAGTCATTGAAAAGTCTTTGAATTTCAACCTTTGGCATCTGTAGGAACCTACTCCTATATGGCAATATGTTATTTTGATTGTTGTCTAGTACCATCACAACATTCATGACACTCCAGCTGACAAAAATAAACACAAGTAGACTTATTTATGACCAGCAATGACGAAATTTCATGAAGACATTAACAATGATAATATGGCAGTCCCCTGAAGGTAACTCCAAATGTGCGATATTGAAAGCCCAAGTTCACGCAGCTATGCGTTTAGTTTCATCATAATTTTCCTTTCTTTTCTTTGCTGTGTTATAGTTGTTTGTTGTTTTGTGTTCTGCTTCCTGGCTCTTCTAAGTGTGTGATAGCAATCAGTTACATTCAATTCTGCATGTAACGACTTACTAATAAGAAAAATGATCACATTGACAAGTTTGTTAAAACCTTATTCACGGTTATTCGTGGCTGTAAAATTACAAGATGGGAACAACATTGAAATAATTTCAGCCTTGCGTGACAAACACTTGAATGTGTTTCATCTACCGCAATATCAGAATGCTTCCCGTCTTCAAAGTCTTCGGCAAACAACATTTGATCAACCGATGACTGAACTGTCGTCTTTCAAGTCCACGATGAGGCTCAATTTTACCCTAGAACTTTCTTAAAACTTAAATATGTTCGAATATCCCAAGAAAAACAGCCGTCCTCAGCTAGCTTACGGAATGCGATATTGTAAACAACTTCGCCATGGGAAAATGCATTAAAGTTTGACACGAAGGCAGTGATTAAAACTAGGCTAGCTTATTGTATTGATTTTCTGATCGAACAGAGTGTGAACTCCTCAAATGTGCTTGGAACTCTAGAGTTAACCACAAGGTGTCTAACTAGATTATGTCTTGACGTAAATGCCCATCTTGCGATTCTTTTAAAGTTCTGCCTAGTTTTTCCGTGCGGAAATGAAAAGCCCCAAACTAATTTTTACATCCCCGAAAACAACATTATTTTCACTTACCATGAGTTTAGCCTGAACCGATTCTGGGTTATACCGCATGGTAAAAATGATAATTGAAAATTTGCTACGAAATGTGATATTTTGATTTTGAAACATTGTTGATTTTCATGAACAAAGTTCATTTGCCTCTACTCGGGGCCCTGATTTCCGCCATTGTATGGCTACTGACACTCGCTTCAGTTTCGCGAATTTTCTAGGACAAAGAAGTAAGTCCTGGAAAAAGTACCTTATCACGTTTCTATGTTTACTATAAGGTGTCTCTGATTGAAATATGAGGATAGTCACTTTTCGGTCGATGTGCAACCTCTCACGCGGTCTTGAAAAGGAGTCGCTCTTAATTCAGTACTGAAAGCTGGGCGAAGATATCGTTGCACATCTACCCGCGCTTCTACAGTTGAAGAAGCGCGGGTGTTTTCGAATGTTTTCAAAAGGTTTCTAAGGGTTTTACTGGAGCGAATTTGTATAACCCGTTCGTTGCACGCATACCTGTAGTGCCTATCAATATACTTGCCTTTATGCAGATTTTTGTGCCTTTACTGTCACCATCAGCAGACGAAAGTCCTTACCTTCTATAGTAATGGTTGATTAAATCAAAAGTTCCCAACTGTGCTTAATTGTTCTTCGGAAGAAAACAATAATCCAAAGTGATTGCAGGTATACATACAAAGGAAACTGAAAAATCAGGTTCCTGGGGTTTTTCCCTTTAAAAATTTATATATGCCCCAGCTATATTAGGCATAGTCTCGGTGTCGATGCTTTTAAGTCATCTCGAAAAACTTATTTCTTGAAATATTATCTTATCTCCCAGGTATTGTAGGTTTTATTATTCTACTGTCTATTTCTTATATGAAGTGCTTTAGAACTTCTGTATAAAGCGCTATATAAATGATACTGTTATTATTATTATTATTATTATTATTATAATTATTATTATCATCATTATTATTATTAAAGCAGGTTCCTGGGGTTTTTCCCTTTAAGCTGAAAGGAAGAACAAAATATTGTGCATATGGTACGCAAGGGTGCATCAGAATTCAATGGATATAGTTCATTGTGCGTCAATACCCTCTAATTCGCTCCTATGGTTGAAGGGGCTACTTATTCCAAAGATTAGCCCACCAGGGATCAACGTTGTCAGATTATATTTGTACTAGAGTGACACACGGCTCCTTACATCCGTGGCTACGTCGTAGTCAACTGAAAATTAAATAATTTCGGGATACATTATTATCTACAATATTCTTAGTCGAAATGATAAACGGTTTCGTAACTTACAATTTGTGTTTCTGAGTAGTTGGAACCCTTGATTCGCTATCTCGACGCTTGATCTTGATGCTTGCGTTTATGACCGTTGATGACCAGCTTCAAATGTTGTTACAGCATAAACTGTTCCTTTTAAATTATAAGTCACATGACCTAATTTTCCCGCCGCGCGTAGTCGAGGCGAATTCGCAATTACGACAGTTAATTCTAATTCTTTACTACGTGCTCCACTGAACATGCAAATCACCCTCCAAGCCACACATCCTCTTTTTAGATAAATTTGCAACATTATAACCGAATTTCTCAGACCGTGTAAAGTCGACCACGATTCATACATATTTCCGTTAGGCTAGTTTCTCTTACATCAGGTGGATAATCTGCTAATATGTCAAGTCATCTGGCAAATGTGAACAGTGTTCACATCCAGGATAATCTTTTAAGGCAAAGGAACAATTTTAATAACATCTCGCAGGAGAGATTTCTAAAAACGCTGATTAATCTTGCAGAAAGATAGCGTTGAATGTCAAAGTTGACCATCCTACGATGCCGAATCCAGCTAGCATTCTGACCCACTACAGTTATTGCGTGTTACTTAGGAAGCGTTATATTTTTACATCAAAAACGAGAAAAAGGGATAAAGCTACCACTGGATATCTAGTTAATTGAAGACAGGAGACCATGTTTCATAGGATGCATGGGACTCTACAGATAGATCGAATCTAAAGATAGATAGACAGACAGATAGATAGATAGATAGATAGATAGATAGATAGCTTTATCAAAAAATCACATGGCAGCCTAATGAGGCTGAATGGCATGAATATTTACAATTCAATACTGGCTAAAATGTTAAATTATCAGTTCACATAGGATATTATTTACAAGAATAATACAAGAATAATGCATACACACAGACCTGGGAGAAACGCTTGGTGCGCATTATTGGGTTAACAAACAGACGTTTATTTCTAAGATTTTCAGTAATATGGTTCTTCGGTGGAAAAAAATGAGTTTTGTGCTCGGTATTGGACACTATCGGTTCGAAACATTTATTAATTTGAATATATCAACAAAGTTGAAATGGTAAATTGGCCACCGTTACGATTATAAAAGCTGACGTTTCGAGCGTTAACCCTTCGTCGGAGCGAATAGAGAAATTGTGGGTTGTGTGTACTTTTATAGGCAGAAAAAGGAGCTACTTGATTGGTGGGAACATGGCAACGAGAAAAACACGAATAAATTAGTGGAATGAAAAGCAACGTCAGATTTTATAATCGTAACGGTGGCCAATTTACCATTTCAACTTTGTTGATATATTCAAATTATTTCGTAACCCCCCCCCCCCCCCCCCCGACGCAGCCCCAGACCGTTTCTTTAGAAACTATCAGCCTCGAAACATTTATTACTTTGCCCGATACGTCTGTTCTTCAGTGAGGTAAAATTAAACAATGAAAGGTTGTCGAGATATGATAGGACAGGTGAAATTACAGAAAAGGCACGTTTTTGGACACGTTCTATGTCGTTGCTTAAATAATCAGGAAGTACCTGATGGTAAAGAAGAGCACAATATTCGAGTAGAGGTCTAATACAAATATGCTAGAAACTGATGATATTACGAGCCGGAACTTTGGCGCGCTTAAGCAATATGAGAAAGAATATCCGCTTTTTGGCCTTTGTTAGTACCTCAGAAATATGACAATTCAATCGTAGGGTGCTGGCTATTGTTACGCCTAGCGTTTTAACACTGTTTACACGTTCAACTTCCTTAGAGTTGACAGTAATCACATGAAACTGGTGTTGTGTTCTTTTACTTCATTACCATTATCTGGGTTCAGCTAAAATTTGTTTGTGATAGACGGTTTTTCCACAGCTGTAACAGCGATGTAAGCGATGGTTGGGGAAAAAAAGATCAGAACCCTTAGACACTCTTCCTTCAAAACTTGCGTATAGTAAGATTGTCGAAGTTATGTGACCTCTTATGGGGATCACATTCGAAAATTAAAAAAATGAGACATGTTTCTTACGGAGAATTTGGTTCTATCAACTAACTTGAGATTGTAAAGTGGCCACCGTAAGGAGTTAAAAAGCGGACGTTTCGAGCGTTAGCCCTTCGTCAGAGCGAATGGAGGAGTTGTGGGCTGTGTACATACTATACGTACATTCAGCTTTATTTATACACGACACCAATTTCATGTAAAATATGCTCTTCCATCGAGTCGTGTGTAACTTAAATATACAAATAATCACTCATAAGCAGTCTAAAATCAGCACTATTTCTACTGATTAATACAATTATACAACTTATGCTAATACTAACATTCCAATACTATATACCAACAGCAATGCTAAAACTAAAAACTAATACTACAACTTGTCATAAAATAAGAGCTAATAAATCCTGAAATAAGAAGATCGTTAAAATTATAACAAAAAGTAAATACTATGTCAGCAGGGATTCTTTGAAGGCAGTAACAGTAAATTTACCGTAGAACAGCATCCACAGGAAGCCAGAGGACTTGATTCATTTGAAGAGATGTCAAGAACGGCCGCTGCAGCAGGCTCATCTGAATTAGTGAGTTCAACCGAAGGCACGTTCGAGTCGTTCGGGTTGTTAGCTTGTAGGGCGAGTAGTTCATCTTTCGAGGAATAAGCTTTCTTCAGCTTTGCTCACAATGATGCAGAATCAGAGCCTTGGGTTTGCATCGTGTGAGTAGTCGAATACTATTTTATAACTATGTCACCAACTCTAAAAGTGAGCGTCTTGTGGGTTTGGTCTTCTGAGAATTCGCCGATATCGTTGGTTTCAAGAAGAACCTTGATTAAACATATAAGTTCTTCAAAGTTTCCAAACCATTTGAATTGATAATTTTTTTGTAGATAGCTGAGTTTACTCACAAGAGCCGCAAAATGACTGTTTGATGTAGAAAGTTGCTCATATTCTTGACCAGAAAATGGCAGAGCGTACGAAGCAACTTCATGCGTGGCTGCCATTACTTGATACTTCATAGTTTAGCGTTATTGTGGGATAGGAGACGATGACGAGGATTTCACCTCTCACGGTTACGGCGTATAATTAGAAGATGACTTATGTGTTTGGGTTTATATGTAGAAAGCGGACCTACGCTATTGGTGGGAACATGGCAACGAGAAAAACACGAATAGATTAAAGGAATGAAAAGCGTTCGTCGATACCTGTGGGATCAAGAGTGCCGATTTGAGAGATAAACTTTTCCTCAAGAGTTTTACGGCTTTCCGTGCTGCCAAAATGTAAGGAAAGACCGCAGATTGCCATATGTTGCTTAGAATGATTAGGTAAATTAAAGTGTCTAGCGACTGGTTTTGATGCGTCCTTGTCGTTCCTTTCTACGCCGCGAAGGTTTTCTCGGAAACGGTCACCTAGTCGTCTTCCTGTTTCGCCGAAGTACAGTAAAAACCCGCAGTCAAGAACACCCATTTTCGGGGTTCAGGCTGATTGGGTTCATATATATCGGGTATTTTAGGTGAGATCAGCCTGAAAGTGTTCTCAAGTGTTCTTAATATTTTACTTCTAAACAAATGTAAGGGATTTACTAACTATGATGAAACACATAACTTTGTTACAATTTGTTGTACATTTGCTATACACAGCAAGTGAAATTACTAGCATTTATACAGAGATCTTAGTGCAATACCACAGTAAAGCTAGAGACACTGTTTGTTCTATTAAACTGAAAAGGGAAAAATTTTTATATGTTAGAACAATTTTTAATTTTCAGGCTGAATGCTTATATATATGCTCCTTTTTTACCAAATTTCAGCCTGGGTGTTCTTAATCCACATGTTCTTGTATGCGGGTTTTTACTATATATCTGTTTGCAATAACTGCAAGTTACGCAATAGATTAGGTTGGCGGAGGCGCACGAGAAGACGGTGATCAGTGATCGTAATGGATCGTTTGGGTCCCGATATTTTCTCGCGTTGTGAATGAAAGGACAAGTTTTGTATCATGCGCGAGCGCATTTAAGGGTTCCGGGTTGATCATTAGTTTGGAATGTACTTCCGACCAAAAAATTGCTTATGTTTTTGTCTGGTTGAAATGAAATGAGTGGAGGTTGCGAAAAGATAGTACCAGTCTCTGGATCCTTTTGAAGTAATTTAAAGTTTTTGAGAATAATTGACTTAACTTAGTGGTTGTTAGGGTGAAACATGGCCGGGGTTACCTAGTCGTGAAACGGCTAAACAAATCAGGGGTTAGGCGTAAAACATTGAAGAATTTTAACCATTAGCTGTCCAAGAAGTTAACTCCAAAAAAAGTTTGGTGACAACAATGGAAAGCTGTTCAAGTTATCCGTGAATAGGCCAAAATTTGTAACCGTTAGCCGTAAAAACGAGCACCCTATTAAAGCCATTATTACTATATTGATTTGGATAATTCTTGAATGAGACAACTAATTGAAAAATATTGTAACTAGGCGAAAATGCATGACTTTTTCTTCTGAAATGCCAAGTAGTTACAAGTAGCAAGGTGGTAGAAGAAGAAGCTCCTGATCCCGATTCATGCACGAATTTAAGAAATAGCCGCGCGTCACGTGTTCTTTAAACAGTTTTTCACAAGTCACAAAAAGAGAGCTTCAAATCCCACCTTAAATTGTCTTTCTGTAAAATTCACCCGTCCTGCACTAATCACTAATCACTAATCACGCGTTAAAACTATATCTCTTTTTTAGTCAAAAAACAAAAAATTATCGGAAAATTAAAATATGACTAGATTGTCTGGGTGTATAATTTTAAAAACTCATTCATACTCTTACTTTCTTTCTAAATATTTCAGATCACAGCCAACATTATTTTTGAAATTTTCCACAAGGAGGGTACCATGTTTTTCTGCCTTAAAGCGGTTGCCAGTGGTCATACATCCTAACTGCAATACATTGTCACGTGAGGCTGTCTCCGTTAATTAGGACGCGGATGTTTTAACTTTCGTACACTCGAGGAAGCCTTCCTTTACCGAAGGTCACTCTTAGGTTCGTGGCTGTATTTGTTTTGAAAAACACTCGTAACCAGTAGCGTTAGTAAAAATTGTCTTAGAAAGAAAAAACCTAATAATAAATTGGATTTTCTCCGAGTTTTCATTTGCTTATTGGAGATTGTTCCATTTCTGATTCAGTCTTATTCCAAAAGGTAAATTCATTAACTTAATCTGAATAAGCCTATGATAAAATTAAAACATGGCTATAAAGCGAAGACAGGCAAAGAAATCTGTTCTGTGTATCTGGATGTATCAGGATGAATAGCAAGAACTGATGATTTGTTAGAGGATACAAGACACCTTTCAGATTTCAATCAAGCACTTAGATTAGCTTGCTGACAACTTGATTACGGACAATAGGGTTTGTACTCAAATCATCTCCCGAATTTTTAAACCCTGAATACTCTTTATTTTTTGCAAATTTCAAATTTTGTTCCGGTTACCCCAAAAGAGTTTGGAGTATATTTATCTCTCCCATCTCTCCACCCTCTCCCTCTCTCTTTCTTACTTTCTTTCCTTTTTTCTTTTTTTTTAATTTTTTCTTTTTTTTTAATTTTTTCTTTTTTTTTAAGGATCCAATTAACCAGACCGATTGTTAAGCGTGTTAGTTTCTGATAGGAAACTGAAAAACTACAACGTATATGTGCACGATCCTTCGCAATAAAGCACTATTTAAGCAATAGTGAAAATCAGACCTGAAAAAAATTCAGGCCTGTACGGGATTCGAACTACTGACCTCTGCGATACTAGTGCAGCGCTCTACCAATTGAGCTAACAAGCCAACTGGGAGCAGGCCATCAAATTAATTCGACATAAACCCGTAGATGATAAATCAAACAACAAACATATGAAATACCTATGAAGTGCGGTTATGAAACGTATATGTTTATTGAATTGAAATTGTTAAACAGAACACAGACTGCGAGCAGTTTCTTATGTTTCTTAAATATAGTGAGGTCACGCGTATCCTGTGAGCATGGAGAAGCCGTCAAGTCTTCCTGTTTCTTCGATTGAAATGTGATGTTCACGAAAGTCGCCTCGATTGATAAGATAGAGTTAATATACATGGCTGTGGTGTTTGTTTTTTGCTGAGTTCCGTAGTTTTTTTTAAATTGTCCTCCAAAGTTGTCTCAAATTAAAGTCTTGAAAAGTGTCACGGCAGGCCTTCGCTCGAGTGAAATTTCATTTCCGTAAAACTTTGAAAAATGAGGAGATCCGATCAAACGGATTGTGGTTTTATTATAGGCACATGAATGTCTTACAACACACAAGAAATGAGGGAAATCTGTGTCTCAAGCAAAATCGACCTGACCGCTTTTACAGAGACACTCTCTTAAACGTTCTCTATAACACAGTTGAAAATACCCTGAGAGTCTGGCCGGGCCGTACAACCTTTGACTTAAAGAATGGAATACAAAACATTTCCTGTCATTTTGATTAAATTTAGGAGCCATCATTCGTGAAGAAACAGATCGAAAGCAGATTCCCCAGCTGCATGTACTTGGTGCATTTTTGATTTGTTCGTTACAGCTGTAACACACGTTTAACCCCATTAAGCTTTTTATAAAGAATTTTTGAGTAATCTGCGAGGTCATGTTTGCTGGTATTTGCAAATGGGCATGGTTGATGGGTGTCAGCTTTGGCCGTGTGACGGTTGACTATAAAACTATTAACAACATTTTTTTTGTTGATAAAGCAGGGTGCAGGAATTTTGTCGTCTGGATCATTCCTAGCATATAAATAACAATGGAGTTTCGAAACTTATTTTCAAAAAACTGTTTAGTGTGTTTGCATTTAAATTTCCTTAAGCATTCTTCTCTCGGAGGAAATGGGCTCACCCCGGAGAAAGAAATTTCCCTTGCTGGGCTCAGCCCACTTCAAAATACATTCTTAGCATTCTCGTTGTGAAACATTCCCATATTTCACATCGCTCGTTTTGTTACCATGTGAACAAGAGCTGATTGTCCTCAAGAGATCGCATATCCTTTATCCAGCGTTTGATCGTGACCATAGCTAATCTTGTTCATAGTCAATCGTGACTTAAGTATTGTGCCAATCGTTTCATCATGGCTTCATCAAGGAAAAATAATCTGTTAACTAATGTGCAAAAATCCATTTTGTCTCGGTATTTTGACCAAGGCATGACTGGAAAGGGTCAAGCCCACAACGATCTCATTGAACAGGCCAGTGCAGAAGCTAAAGTGGCTAAGGAAACTGTAAAGGAAAGACTTGCATTGGTAAAAAATGCTTTTATAGATTCCATATATTTATATTAGATAGTAACGTAAACATGGAATGTTGCTCGGATCCTTCTCTGTCATCTCGCTGGTAAGGCGTGTGTTTCAGACCCTTTTACAGGTGGTTGCCGCGAATTAGTTATACACTTTTGAATTCAATAAAAACCGATTCGATTTAGTATTAGTTCTTTATTTGTTATTGAATATTTAGAATTGGATTGGAAGCGAACGAAAGAAGAGTAAAGCAGCGGCAAGTTCGACTTCAGGTGATCAAGATACCGCACCATCAGCAAAAAGTGTAAAAAGCATCCCCTACATACGAGCTCCACGTCATACAATAACTTTTGTAAGGAGCTGTTGAAGAAAGGTAAAAGTTTATGAAATATTCTTCTACGTCACATATAATACGAACAAACAACGCAGAAGTTAAACACCCGTTTTGAACTTGATGTTTCTTTTCAAAGTGAACTTAATCGAAGCTATGCTTGATCGAGTAGAGTCTTTGTCGTTCTTTAGTAATTGGATAATAGTTTAAAGCTAAACAAGAGAGTAATTAAACTAAACGCTCATGCACACTTTGTATTTAAATTCTAGATCAGTGTCGAAACATTTCTATGGTAGAAAGAAATTCGTTTGCTGCCAAAGAGTGGGCGAAACTCACTGATGAAGAAAAAATTTATCTAAGAGTTCGCAGAATATAGCAGGCGAGTTGAATCCCGAAGATATTGAAAGGACAGTAAAAAAGATAAGAGATCAAATAATTAAGCTGGTGAGTCATATTAAATTATTCTCGATTCCTCGGTGTTTCACGAGAATCAAAATATTATATTCCACATTGATTCCGTTGACTTATTTCAATCAGTTCTCAAAATACTTCAACAACACGGGTCGGGGTAAATGTGAAAAGTTAAATCTTCAAATCCCCACATCAATAGATCCTGTAAGTAATTGAACATAAATTTTTTATAAAAAACGAACAAAGAGAAAAAAATCCATAAGAATAAGGCAAAAAACAAAGATTGAAGTATATAAAGTTGGAGAAGAGGAAGAAAGAAGGAGAAAAGAATAAAATAGTCGCAGAATTAAATCCTTAATCATTGAGTTGTTGAATTCTTTTCTGTCAGCTCAAATAAGCTTCTTGTTAACTCCATCATTATTTCATAATGTTGAAAATATATATATTGGCCTGTTCATTTGAAACTATTGAACTGTCTCTTATAGGTAAACATTCTTGGTGGATATGGCTGTTGCACTGCGGTACTACAAAAAGATCCTGATGGACAGTTGTTTGGTTTTGGATCTCCTGCAGGTCAAGACTTTTTGTCAAGGAATCCCGAGTTGATGTTTAAATTCAAAAGCCATCTTGGTGGTAAGCTTTTCACTATTTTTTCGCAGTGTATTTCTGCAAAATCTAACACCTCCATGTAGGTAACATGTAATAAAGTTTCATGAGTAAAGTGTAAGATGCTGGGGGTTGTGCCATATACTGACCTCCGGAATATCGGAATGATCTGCTGAACAGGGTATAGTTTGTCAAGCTTAAGCTTTGTGTCCAATAGGGTATCCTTTTGAACTCCATTTCCGACTTTGTCTACAGTTCCTGTCAAGTAATTCAGAGTATACATATACCATTATAATGCTAAATAACCAACTATCCGCAATGACAGTGACCACCACCCAAGAATTAAACTCTTTCTAATCTGATAGGTTATTATCAAAAAATATTTTTATTTGTCATCAGGGTAATTAATGGTGTAGGGATCCTATGGAACACCCATATTCCTTAAACCAGTTGGAATACCCCCTCGGAGTAGTTAGTAACATCTAAATTATGTTTATTTACAGGTGCAGACAACAAAGATGTTACATATAAAGACATAACAGCATTATTCAACCAAAAATACAGTAAGATTGCAGTGATTATTGTATGCATGCATTTGTGTGATTCCATGCACGTTTTTGTGATTACAACTTTTTGGATTCCAGCACACACCTCTTCATTAATAATTATTAGTTAATTCTCTGGGAGTGTGTAATCCCATTTATTAAAAACTAGATCATTGGATAATGCAACTCAAGACTTTTTATTGGCTTAACCATTATGGTATAGAAGCCAATATACCATAATCTACAAATATGGCAAGCGTACGTGTCAGCTTAAAATTAAAAGGGAGCTAAAAATTTAATAAAATTTAATAACTTAATTTAACGTTTTTAATAAAACAATTATTCCACTCGCTCTTGTTGGATATGAGATGATTATAGCCAACTCGGCGCTACGCGCCTCGTTGGCTATCTATCACCTCATATCCAACGCGTGCTCGTGGAATAATTGTTAAATATTGGATATCGTAGAAAATATATAAGAGTACACATTCCCAGATAATTAACTAATAATTATTAATTAAAAGGTCCGTGCTGGAATCCAAAAAGTTGTAATGGTTTCAAGCTCTGTGTCGAATAACAGGGTATTGACTATTCAAATCCATATTCAATTTTTTCTGTCACATTCAGAGTATAGTTTATATACTAATTAAGCACTTTTAAATCTCAGCCTTTACCAAAAAAAATAATATGTGGCCTCCACCCAGAATTGCTAAATTTTAAAAATATTTATATTCTGGCAGTTATTCAGCAATAACTCTTTTTATTTGTCATAAATACGATATATGAATTTAAGATTTTCATGTTGACCATTTCGGGGTTCTGGCTGAACACCCGAACCCAAGTCCACATGGAGTATACCCCACGAGTTAATCATTATAAAGGCTATACATTAGAATCGCATAGCTTAAAGTAAACACGCGCTCTGATTGGTCAATACGTCAACCGGAAGAGAGGGTATTTAGCGTGGAATCGCACTAATGCATAAATTGATATCGCTGACGTGAGACGCGAGAAAAAAATATTGTTACGAGCGTAAAAACGTAAATACAACTAGTGCTACGAAGATATGAACAAATATGAACAAATTTATAGAAAACGAATGTCTTCCAAATTTTGAATTGAAATTGAAATCTTTAGAAAATTGGAGGAAACCACTCACGTTCAAAAGTACGAGAAATCGCATAGAAAAAAAAAATCAAAATGCCAGAGACGAGGGAAGAAAGCCAAACGACAGTTCTTGCCGAGGAAAACCAAACAAGCGTTACGAAAGAAAACCAAAACAGGTATCAATGCAGAAAAAGGTCAAGCATCTTTTCCAGAAATCCAAACCATTGTAGCCTATACAAACGACGAACTGGCCTCTTTTAGATACAGCATGGTTTCAAAAAACACTAGACGGCAAACTCACAAATTCGAGTGGTCGCAAAACAGTCATCCAAGCGCTCCGTGATGGTTTCGACTCAGTGGAGATATCAGAGCTCACTGGCCACTCCAATCCGGAATCCATATCCAGCTACAGCCATAATCCTCTGGAAAAACAGCGGCGAATGTCGAATAAGTTGGCCGGTTTCAACCCACGCCAAGCAAGACAACTACCAACGGCTATTCAAGTCATGCTTTACGGGAGATTTTCTCAATTGCTCAGCCACGCCATGCAACACAGCAGCTACTAGTGACCTTGACAGCAATGGCAGTCGTTCTAGTTACCTGATGGCAGGAGCAGTTGGCGGAATGTTTACTGGAGTAACTTTTAATAATTCTCCAGTAAATATTTCCATAAACTTTCAGTCCAGCATTGACACCAACGAGCGACTCCCTGCGATGAAAGAAATACAGTTAAAAATTGTGACTTTTAACTTAACTGTTTTTCGCCAGAATTTACCGAGAAATTCCAATCTTAATCATTATATTTTGAATACACCTTTTTTTTACAACTGTAAAGCACTTAACGGTTTTTTGTAGATCTTGCTTTGATACCGGAATGCTTGAAACTTTCATTTCGCTTGAGGATTTAACCATTCAGTTGTTGATTGTCGGCGCAACATTTTGCCAAGTTGAGTGGTAGCAGGCAAAATCTCTGTCTTAAATAACTCCGTATTGTGTACTTTTGGTTTTTTTGCTGAAGATTGTAAGATGTGAGGCACCGCTTTCTCCACGAGTTTGAAATAAAAGTGGTTCTCATTCTAAAAATATCTTGTTCCCTCTATTCGCTAGATATTGACACCTAACTTTGAAAGGGTTTCCATTGTTTGCGCACTGGCGTGGCGCACAAAAATACAAAACATCTAGTTTCGCGCAGTGATTTAGTGGCTTTAGCTATGTGATTCAAGAAAAATCCACGAGGTGCAATTAAAATTGTCGACGGTTCAAACATGAGCGACTTGCCTTGCTTATCATTCCTTTAACAAGGACAGTTCTAACAGTTGACTTTAAAATGGCTTTCTTAAGGGCGCGCGTACGGAATAAAAACAAACAATAACATTGCCATTTTAATTTCTTGTTTTCTTATTTTTATTCAATTGTGCGATTCAAGAAAAATTCACTACCTGACTCGTGAATTCCACGTTAAATTTCACCTGAAAAACCGGTATCGCACTCATCACTTCGCGATTCGTGCGATATCGGTTTTTCGCGTGAAATTTAACGTGGAATTCACTCGTCAGGCAGTGAATTTTTCTTTCTATATTATTCGTAGATGTTATAAAAGATATTGTTCTTTGGGTCTTGGGACCAACATCATTAAATACCACCTATATACTCAATCTTGTTATGGTTTGAGAATGTTTATATTAGCTTTTACATTATCATTAATATCATAATTACTCAAAAATGTCAATGATGTCATATTGCTATTTCCTATAAGGGCAAGCCATGATGAATAATTATAGGAGCTCCTCCAACGTTATATAAAACTTTCTGTTCTCAGTGATACAAATTTCTTAATCATTCTATAGTTGCTTTTACTGGCAAAGCCAGTTGAAAGCCCTTAGATTATTGTTATCAGGGATATCTATGGGGCTATGCTAAATATATCACAAAAAACTCTAAAAAAAGGATACACCAGACAATATTTTCATCAAAATAGGCGAGTTTTGGGAAGTCTCAACAGCCCTAGAAAACTATTACATTCTCCGAAATCTTAGTGCTAAAATTGCAAAAAAGAACAGGTTCACAAATACTGGTAAGTAATCAATTCGTTTTTCAACTTCAACTTTTTATTTGCTTACCCATATATTTTCTTTGATAGACTATTCAAAATAGAAACAGAATTATTGTATACAGGTTTTTTTTAGGTTAAAATTATCTTGAGAGTTTGTAAGTGTATTAATCATGAGTATGATGTATGTTAGCTACCATTAAAAGATCATGAAGAATGTATTTTAATCATCAAAAGTAACACCTGTATGATGAAATCCATATGCACACATAATTATTATATGCTGACTTAGTTTTCTCATTACCTTTAGGTCAAATGGTTGGAAAACCTTCAAGAGTGTCATACCGCAAGGGTGGTTTTGAGGTTGAGGGACTTCCTGAAGATTTGCCTTTTCGGAAGCTTTTCATGTATGGCGGGAAGCAAATGAGGAGAATTATTGAGGCTAAAGAAAGCATCATCTTCAAACCAGCCCCATTTCAAGAATATAGTGATGATGCTGTTGAGACTCCAACTGATCGAGAGCCCATCCCAACAGAAGCAACTCAACAAATAGTGGCATCCCCGTTAGCCCACATTGCTGGAGACAGAGTGTCAAAGCGTGCACTTAGTGGTGGTGGCATCATAAAAGAAGAAGAAACCGAGGTTGTAGATCTCACATTCAGTAATCGTGAAATGTGGATCCTACAGTCATACGGCATCATATATTTTGATACAGATGCATGGGAGGAGCTTTGGCACAATGTTCAACATGACACAGAGCATGATGGTGGTGTCATTCTTCCTGTGCTGAGTGGAGGAGAGGATGAGAAGTTTTGGCTTTTTTTGTGCTGGCTGAAATTGGGCACTATTCTAAGAGCATCAAGTGGCAACGCACTAAAAGTACACTGGTTAGATAGGATTCCATCATCATCTAATGAACATCGACTACTCACTGACATGACCAACAGTGTCACCAAGCTTAGTGCCATCAAGCTCGAGAATGGCACACCTCTCTACCACTTGTATGATGCAACGCCATCCAAAAATGGCGCATACAAATCGGATGCATTGTTCGAAACTGCCATAGAGCAAGCCATAAGAAGATTAACTCGAGTCAACCCTGAAGATTTTTAATTTATTTATTTTGAGATATAATTGCAGTACTAGTTACGTATCAATTCTTATAAAACAAATCGAGCTTGATAACTAAATGTTTGTGTTAAAGGCAAAGTTACACAATTTCAACTTTAGTTCCTTCTACATGTACTCTTCTGAGATTATGAAATTTTCCAAAAATGTCAAGATCAACATGTTATATATTGGTAAGCGTTCTTTCCTTGTATCTCAGTTTTATTGCTAATCTGTTACCCCTGGGTAACAGAGCTAGGAAAAGGTATCTTTGCATGGTTACCTGGGAGAGATTGACTATCACTTTCATAATAAGCAAACATGGTTGTAAAACATTCTAGAACCAGTTTTCACAGTTTGCAATTTTCATAATTTTCAATAGGTAATTATTGCTTTTGAAAGCTAGCTACAGTAGCTAACTTATTTCTAATTTTTTTTTAAAGAAAAATTGATTCATTGATATCTTCACTTTTGGAGTAAGTGAAATAAAAACTCTGAAACACCTACTTTTATACAGACAACAATTTAATTTGCATTTTTTAAATATTTTCCATTTTTCTGTCTATTAAGCTTCTATTGTAAGCTTCTAAGTATTATATCTTTTAGGAAGTTACTATAACATTCAAAACTGCAACTTGCACAAATATTGTACAAAATTTCCTATATTTTTCAGTCCACATTATTCTTTATAAAAGGTTTTCATACATTTTGTTATTGACAGGAATGCCTGATTGTGAAATTTAATTGCTAAAGACAATATGTATTTATTTATTTGTTTTTTCTACTTTTTCTAATTTGCTGTTAATTGATATATCTTGGTCTGGGAGTGTTTTGGATATTTTTCCAACACTTTGTCAGTATACATCTGTACTTGTCAATGAGATTGAGATAAGGGGTTCCTCTCTCCCAGCTCTCAGACCTCTGATAGGAAGGTTACTTAAAAATACACAATTTACACTTTTAGGTTTGCCATATCCAGCCTCAATAGTGTGCAATGTTTTCTTTAGGACTTGACTACTGTCTGTAGTTGTGCTGTCTGTAGTTATGTGAAATGTGCATAGTTAAAAAGGATAGTGATAAAGGTTGCAGACAACGAATCATTTCAAGGCTGGAGAGGATAAACTGATCACAGCTGCACAACTAATTATTGGTCACTATTGGTATCATTCACTCAAACAGTGCTTCCATTTTGGTATTTTACTTTTTATTAGAGCTCATTTAACATTAACAATCTAAATAGAATAAAAGACAAGGAATAGTTCAGATGTTGGTCTTTTGCCGCATCGAATGTAATTGTTGAGTTTGTAAATTAAAACAGCAGTGCCAGGATCAACAGAATTTGCCAAATGTTATTCCTGTGGACGTTTTAAACTTATTGTCAGCCATAACAAACTATCTTATCTTACCAGCAAATATTAATAAGACTACTAATAATCTAGTTTAGGAAGCATGTACAAATTTTCATAGCTTATTTTCATGTTAGCATACAGCATTAATCATAGTTTTGCAGTAGTAACGGGCAAAACAATATATTATATTTTGTTGATACTGTTCGTTGTTCAATATCAAAGTAATAAATAATATGGAACTTGTGAAAATCCTCTACTTAAAATATTGTATAAATGTATTTGTAACTGTGCATGCAATCAAAAATCAGTAAAATTATTAATAATTTATTATGATAGTTTTTATCATTACGTTGATAAATGATTAATTTGAGAATTTCAAAGTAACTTTTCACAACAGTAAAAAATATTTCCTTTAAATGACTAAAGAACAACTAGACAATTTCATTCCTTTGAACAAAAACATAATATACTCAGACTTACAAGACGGCAGAATATCCCTGTTTGTGAAACAAATACACTGAAACAGTGGAAAATGAATTATATGTGCTATCAAAATAACCTATAAATCTATCTGACTTAAGTTTATTTTTTGGTTTTGAAAACATGTACACTGTGCTTAAATTGAACAACAAAAATTTAACAATATCCGAAAATTTCAACACAATGAAATAATTTGTCAGTCTATAAAATAGATCTTGGCACTTAGGTACATTAATTATGGTATTATGGGTTTATTCATCATTGTCATTACGGTGCAAATCGATTACATTTTCAGGAATGTTATTTGTCTGTGATTGGCCAAGGAAAGATACAACCATTCCTGAAATATTTCTGTCTGGTCATGGTTTTGTGATTCTTACTGTAAAACATACATTTTATTTCCATTTTTGGTATGAGCCTGAGGTATACTTGCATGCAGTCTCTG
>NC_142522.1:42455951-42603451 GCF_964205215.1 Stylophora pistillata
GTTTTCGCTGCAATAATTTAAAATCATGTTTGGTTTCGAGCCATTATGAAATGACTGAAATGATACTTGGACGATAAGATAAGATAAAAAGATGAAAACTTTAATAACGTGTCGGGTAAATCTAGTTTACATTTACGTAAAATAATTGTGGACACCTAACTAATGGTGAATTTAGAATTAAGAATTATGATTTAAATCCTAAATCCTATAAGTCCCTCGCCATGAGCGATGATGCGATCTTCGCTCGACAATATTTGGTAAAAACACGGTGGTTACGATTATTTTTAGAATAGGACGGATTCATGGGGAAAAGGTTAAGAGAAATTGATATTTTGAATAGATATGCGTTTTACATCACCCTACTTACACAATCTAAATGGCTAACACCCACCTAATCTAACTTTAGATCAGTGGGTTCAAGCCGTTTTAAATGATCATCTCAGTCTTCCCAGTAGCTCATTAAATATGCATAAACATTTCGACCAATCAAATCCCTCACTCATCGGTGAACAAGCCAAGGTGATCGCTGCGAAATGCGTCGGTTAAAGCCCGTCTTCCTTGATATGAAGAATATTGGGCGCGATGGAAAGAAAACCACTGTATCGATTCCGCTGAGAGTGGATCTTGGTAAGCAGCCTCATAAGAGTACGGAGGAAAATAGTCAGGACACCAACAATCCAGTAGAACAAGATGTCCCTCTTGACGATCTCGACAAGCAGGAACTCTCAACTCCACAGCAAAATCGTGTTTTGAGTATCTCTGCTGACTGGGAAAAGGTACGGGAAAAGTTGCTGAATTCGTACATTGAAGAACAGCATCTTCCAGACAATACTAACTGTGTGAACTGTCAAAAGAGTACCGCTACAACACGATGTGAATACTGTGGCCCTCACCAGTACTTCTGTGTTGAATGTGCACGAGCTCTGCATGTCAATCGAAACAAGTTTCATGTACTTGAGCAATGGAAGGTGTGTATGAATATTTTGAGGCAGGTTGTATTCTAGCTACTTTTAGTGTAACATATCTGTTTAAACTGTACTTTAATCTACTTCTTACTTTCTTTATTTTAATAGGATGGGGTATGCAGATGAGGCAACTGTTAGCTATGGCCATACGTGCAGAACCGCAACAGTAAAGCTGTTCAGACCTCTGGATGCCTCAGGTCAGTTCATTTCATTTATAGTGGTTAGAGAATACTAGAATGGTTTTAAATCGAAGCGTTCTTTTTCAATTTCATCTGCTCCTTTGTCACATTTTCCTGCCGCTTGCCTAAAATCAAGAACGCTGATGATAATGATACGATATTTAAATTCTCTCAATATGTCAGGGCCCATAATTGGCTGTCCAATAATTTCTAATTATTGGACCGGGTAATGTCCTGAATGATTCCACATGCAATTAAGTTTTGTAATGATATGGCTTGCCATTAAGTCCAAAGAGAAACAATAAACTTGGCTTGCATCTATCTGTAAGAGCCTTTTCTGTCGTGCTGGGAGAATATTGGCCCTTGGAATTTTCTGTACAGACCTCGCTGCACTTGGTTTGTACTTTCAAGACCTCGGGCCAATATTCTCCTAGTATGGCCCTCGCGGTTGGTTAAGGTCTCTACATGGCCCTCAACAAAGTAAGAGGTATGTAAAGCTGTATGTAATGTTTTTCTTTTTTTTCGTTTTGTTTACTTAACTTCATAAGTTGTTCATTTATTTTTTTATGAATGTCAGGAAATCATCACCTCAAATATGTACAAGTGTGTGATTGTGAGCCGCATGCTGTCACACTCTTAAAATGTCAGTTCTGGCCAGGGTCACCAGCAAATCCCACCACAGGATTCAGCTTCAAACTGATGAAGTTTGTGGAGAAGGTCTTTCTTCATTGTCAAGTGTCCCTGCTAAACATCACAGAAGTGATCACAGAACTCAATCCCCCAATCCTCAGCTACAACCAACACATGTAGGTTTGCTTGCAAAGAGTCTTTTTCAGACATATGACCAGACTTTTTTTAATTGATTGATTTTGGTTGGACGGTATGCTTTTTTTAGGTGAGCTCAATTTACAGTATCCTTAATTCAGAATGCTTTGAAGAATTCAGGTATGTGTGGTTATAGGTTGAGAGTATCAAAGCTGCTAATTTGTGGACGTACAAGGTCTACTAAGGTATTATTGATATTAGAATTAATATAATTATTACTACTATTATTATTGTTGTTGTTCTTGTTATATTATTATTATTATTATTATTATTATTATTATTATTATTATTAGTAGTAGAAGTATATAAGAACGATCCTTCGCAGTAAAGCACTATTTGAGCAATAGTGGAAATCAGACCTGAAAAAAATTTCAGGCCTGTACGGGATTCGAACCACTGACCTCTGCGATACTAGTGCAGCGCTCTACTAATTGAGCTAACAAGCCAACTGGGAGCAGGCCATCAAATTAATTAATTTGATGGCCTGCTCCCAGTTGGCTTGTTGGCTCAATTGGTAGAGCGCTGCACTAGTATCGCAGAGGTCAGTGGTTTGAATCCCGTACAGGCCTGAAATTTTTTTCAGGTCTGATTTCCACTATTGCTCAAATAGTGCTTTACTGCGAAGGATCGTTCTTATATACGTCTCATAACCGCAGTTCACTCATATGTTTCATATGTTTGTTGTTATTAGTAGAAGTAGTAGAAGTAGTAGTAGTAGTAGTAGTAGTAGTAATAGTAATAGTAGAGACAGTCACAATACGATTTACAAGTGCTTCTTTATATAATTATTATATTTCTTTATTTATTATCTAGTTACCCAGGTTAAATATATAGATGTGAAACTCATGCTTTGCTTTTGTCACTTTTGTGTTCATATGATTCAAAGATACATTGACTGTTTGTTTTAAGGTGAAGATTCCATTTACATTACAAGACATATTTCTTGCTGTGGATGTACATCTACTGACTTCCTGTAAAAAGATAATTAGTCCTAATTGACATTTTCTTGTTTTCACGAGAAGGTATTTCATGCATCAGTACAAGCATTGTACAAACTACAATGGAAATTTGTACGATGGAGCTTGGTGTCCTATATGTCCAAGGTTAACTATACATTGTAATTTGTTCTGAATAGTAGCTTGCACTTGAGGAATATTATTATGGCATTCATTTTGGGGCACACAAAATGCACTCATCTTTACACTAGTGCTGTAGTTCTGCAGTATTCATTTTAAGTTGTTGTTGCTGTTCTGTTTTATATCTATTTTTCTCTTTTCCCCTCTCTTTTGAATAGGATGATGGTATACTCATTGAGAGCATGGATGGGTGCTTTGGATTGTGTAGAAAAAAGGAGAAAGGGCATGATTTAGGAATACCCAAACATGGAACACTCCTATTTGAAGACCAGGATGATGTTGACAATTTTGTCAACAGTTATGGCAAAGCTGGAGCAGACATGGGACAGGTCTGTATATAAGATGGTGCAATTCTCAGATGTTAATTTGAGAATTGTATGATTTTCCTTTTGGCCCTTTGAATTCAAGATTTTCAGTTTTTGTCCCTTTTTTATCACAGAACTGCGTAAGTTCCATGCTGGAGAGGTTCTTTCAGCTTTAAGATCAAAAGGCAAAAACAAACTCTTTGACGAGAAAGGTGTCTTTGGGCGAGTATGCAGACATGACTTTCCTAAAGGATTCCTTAACATAAAGCATGGTGAAAGGTATGGAGTATAATTATGTAAATACATTTTACCTAATGTTGTGCTCAATCCTACATGTATTGTCTGTTAGAGAATTAGATGATAGAGCCATGATTATTATGAATTTGTCAAGCTGACAATTAGCACACTTGTGTATACAATGCAGGGGCATCCTATGATTCTTTACACTAATAGCATCACCATTGTATAACTTTGTTATCAATTTGAATGTCATATTAAAGGAAATATATTTAATTTGTCTTAGATTTTGTGTAAAAAGATATAAAAGAAAAAATTGGTTATTGATTCACCTTTTCAATAATCTTTTCTCTCTACAGAATATCATACTCTGTTTATGAGCTTAAGAGGCTTAGAAGTCTTAATGAGAGCACCAGAAGCAGAGTAATCATCATGTATGACATCGCTTGTCTATTAGCACACCATTTGAAGGTAAGTAAATTTTTTGAACATGACTGTACAGGAGGCTAAATGGTAATTCTAAAGTGGTATTTAATTTTGTAGAACTGTCCAAAGTATTTTCTATTAAATTTGGGATGAAATAAAATAATTTATTGGAACAGTCTGGAATTATGTGAGTTGTGGAAATTAAATGAAGATGTAATCGTCAGAGTTATGAAATGAATTTTGAGCAGTTGGCTCAATCAAATAAAACTTCATTTCTGCAGCTCACGTTAGTCCATTGCCTGTTTCATCACTTCCTCTTGTGGGTACTGGCTTGCTCCCAACATATGGCGGCTCATAGCTCAGTGGATAGAGCATTGTAATGACAATGTCATGGGCTGAAATCGCAATGGGGCCAGATTCGTTTCTTCTTTGTGTTTGGTTCAATTCCCATTATTGCTTACATTTAAATTGCATGAATATCTGTGAGGATCACATCTTAACTTCAGAATAGTTTGTTACTTCTTACACAATTTTCATTTACATGATAATTATATTTGTTAGTGTTCATGTCAGGAAAGCCTCTTGGAAGGTGTTTATGTTGCCATACCCATATTCCATTGCTATGGGCACAAGGCATCATGCCAGGTTAGCAATTATATATTAGTCTAACGGTAAATGGCCTGGTGACAATGTGAAGAAATGTGTGGCAATGCCACGACATTGGTTAAATACAGTTGTAATTATAATAAACATCACACGCTTACCAATGGGTGAGCAGTGTGGGATCAGAAATCTGACAGCACTTTCCAAAATCAAAATCAAAAGCAAATGATCTCCAAGGGTCAGCTTAGCAAGCGAGGTAAAATATTTAAGCACATGTACATGTTCCTTTTAAAAGAGTGGCCACCCTACATAAACCTATCAGCTTCGGAAAAGACCACCGGCCAGTGAGCCTTTACTCGAGGTTAATTTTACCTAAATTGAAAATTAAAATTTTTGAGTATATAGGATGCAGTGTAGGTGGTTTTAGTGGTTGTTATCTTTTGAGTGTTTATTTTACTGGAAAGTTGGGGCGAAAATGCAATGCGGGAGGAGATCTCCTACTGGCTTGGTAAACATATTTTTGTTCTAACTCTTCACTGTTTTCCTAATTCAAGATGGTGCTCTGCACACTCGATTTGGAAATATTCGTTCACACTGCTAAAATCTGCCTGCACTGTAGGCTAGTACATGTATTGGCTAACTATCTCATGCAAGGTCCATGCCATATTGATTCTTAGGTTTATCTTCAATGTGATTGTCTGTAGATCCAATACAGTCCAAGAAGGATCAAGGGAACTGGATTGACAGATGGTGAAGGGGTGGAAAGGTTATGGTCCTTTCTGCGTAAGTTTTCCTCTGTCACTAAAGAAATGAGTGCTCACAAGAGGATAGATGTTTTGACTGATGGGCTTCTTCACTATGCCCAACATTTGTATCACAAATTTGGTATGGTTAATTTTATTGAACACATAACTCTCACGTTTCTGTAGGTTTTGCTGAAAAGTAAAAGATATATCAACTATTGACCAGAACTTTAGCTGGACAGCTTTATCTACCCTGTGTTTTCTGTCGTATAAATTGCAATTCTTCATTTTTTCAATAAGGACGTGTGTTAAGATGTAAGTCGAGGTTGATTACTCTCATAAGCACACATTAAACTGATTCCTTTCAATGTTCACAGGTGTTACTCTAAAAGCAAAGTTTGCTAGGGCAGAAACTCTTCTACATGATGTAAGTGCAAAGCTTGAGGAACTCACTGAAAAACTTCCAGGTATACATTTTAAACTTTTTTTTTTACTCATTGCATTGAAAATCAGCACAATGACTTACATCCATGCGTTTCCGCCCGATTATTGCAATACAATTTGTATTTACCTGTACTAGGTTGTGATGATGATGTGATACAAGAGTGGCAAAAGAAAGAAGTGGAAGCGCTGAAACCAAAAGAACACGGTAGTTTTATTCCTCAGAATTTATTAAAACTCAGTAGGGAAAACAGTTTTTTTGTATTCACTAATACATTATTAATCTGTCACAGGATTAACACTGCAGTGGGACGAATCATATGCCAGCTTCCTCCTTAAGTCTAAAAAACTCAGGTAAATAGTGGGGAAGTACCACCTACCAAATTCATGATTTACATTATAGCGAGTACCTGAGCTTTTCGAAAGCGATTAATGTTGTAAGAGGCGAAATTCCTACCTAACCAATCGTTGTGGTAGACTACGTGAAACTAATCTTTTAGTTGTTTCATGGCATTAGCTATAATCCTTTGTGACTTCGGCTTGAATAGAGCTGTTTTGTGGAGCTTTCTTCGGTGAAACCCAGTCTGGTCAAGTCAGGTAAAAAACTAGTCAGCTCAGTGGTACTTAATAAATATACTTTGGAGCCAACTTTGTTGTTGTTAGTCATTGCTGCGAGGATAGTCAACAGCCGTAAGTAGATCCCGGCCTTCCTGCAGCCAGCGAGTGCCCCCAGGAAAACCTTTTCCCAGAAGAAGTTTATCGAGTTGTCCCCCGTCCATCCGTTTATTTGTGAAGGCAAAAACCCGTTTTCACAATAATATAACAAACGTATTCGTACTTCCCTTTTTTTCCACCTTAGCTGATATAATTACTAAGTATTCAACTGAACATATCTTGTACTTATCTCCACCCACTTAATTTTTTTTTTCAAGAAATTAATTTAGCTATGTACAAGATAAAGATGAAGGGAAGGTAAAAGATGTTGAAAAGAAAATCAAACGGTAAGTCATAAAGATGCAAATTTCTTCCTTGTAGCAACGACTGGAATAATCAGGTTCTGCAGAGAGAGAATTAGGGGTGCCAAATTAAAGACAAATAATAATTCTCTCTAACTTGCATTTATTGTACATAGGAACGAGAAGGCCATAGTAGCCATGGAAAAGAAGCATCACATCAAAGAAAGATGGTCCGATTTGTCCCGTGTGTTTGTAACCGTAAAGTCACGCCTCTACGAGAAGAGAAAGAGCGAACTCTTGTTGAAGTTACTGTGTATGACATCCGAAATATGTTTCTTGGTGGAATTGAAACGAAAATATGCTGGTAATAAACTGAAGAAATTGCTGTGTAAAATATTTAGTAGCATGTGTATTTTGGTGATCATGGTCTGCAGTAATTCCGTCGTTATGTTACTGCGTATGCCAGTTGTAGGCTAGGCATTGTACTGCGATTATTTGAGAAGGGGTATGAGGGCTAAATTTTCCCAGTTCCCAAGTCTTACACACTTACATTTTTCCGTCTTATCCATAAAACTGCCACTGCATTGCGTCTTTAGTTATTGTGAACTTTTTAATTTTCAGATGGTCAAGCAATTTCCATAAAGCTCGCAAAGCAGATCGACAAAGTCGTGAAGTCCATCCACAAAACTTTGTCTGAAGTAAATGGGTATCTTCCTAATGATTTACCCCAAATTCTTTATGACGATGCTAAGGATCCAAGGAGCAGCATTTACTCTGAAGTCCAAGAGGAAGGGGACACTATTCCTGCTCTTGTTAGGAGGCAGATAATTGACCTTTTCTGCTTACACAACAGGTGTCAGGAAGAGCTTAAGCTGTTGAAAGAGGAAATGAATCGCCTTGTCTCTTTTGTCCAAAACGAAATCAGGCTTCTAGACGAATCAGTAGAAGCGCTTCTGCCTCTCACTGATAACCCTCTTAATGCAGGAATGATAGCTTGCCTTAAAAAAAAAAAAAAAAAAAAAAAAAAAAAAGAAACGGATGATTCACTGTAATCACATTTCCTCGCTGCTGCTTTTGTGGGGTGGTATCTTGGATTCCCCTCAAACTATTGATCATGCTGAGGTAGCAAAAACCTATGCTCGTTTGAGTGGTATCGACTATCTTCCAGATGACGAGAAATCAGTGAATCGATGATGGAGGAAGATGTGGACGATGAGGCCTTTGTGTTGGAACTATCATCAGACAGCGAATTATCTGATGATGAATAAAGCTCACTTTGTCTCTGGTGCTTGCCAAAACCATACAGAAACAGCCGTTGTTTTGTTTATGTGCGAGCGCTAATAGCGGGTAAACTTCTCGGAAAACCCAATAAATATCAATTTGTTTTATTAGCTTCGCCAACCGGCAGGGACACCGCAACAGCTTGCGCCAATTACTGCGGGCCCAGTAAACCCACCCATCCCACCCCAGGGGAGGACATCCATCACACAGTAATCTCGTGCGTGGGAAATTAACGTCTCCTACCCCCAACCCTGCAGGAGACGGCACCTCCATTCCTTCGTCCCTATCCGAGAAGACTAGAACATCTAACCATTTCTCGATGTTATAGAAAGGTAGCAAATTCTTCTCAATTATTTTAAGACCTTGCGTGTTGGCCCGGCCGGGGTTCGAACCCTCGACCTCTCCCACAACAGTCAAGCGCTCTATCCATTGGGCCAACTGGGCGGCTATACATCGTGTAGGATTATACTGACTGGCTAATCATCACAATATGTTTTAATAAATTCTCACCGTTGGCAAATTTCATCTTGGTGGTGATTCGTTGCAGTTTTACGTTATTAGGATTATACATAACATGTGTAGAGGGCATATTTTATACGCTAATCGGTGCCGAAGGTCCCTTAATTAACGGACACTCTTAAGTGGACAGCTCTACTTACCCACCTTGTCAAAACCCCGTTTTATTAGACTCCCATACAGACTCTGTTAGGTTCTGATATGATTGAAAATTATGTTTGTATGGATTGGAGTTCACTGGACGTGCAATTGTAGGCGTGGAAAAGATGTCGGACCATGAGTCGCCATTGTCATGCAATTTTGAGAGGTCCACCATTGTCGAACCAAAACATTAGTCATCTTTGTCGATCTGTACCAAAGGGAATGATAGATAAACGGAGATTAGCAAGTGTGGGGTGGGTGCCTCGAATATCTACATAAACTCTGTATTTTAATTATCGCTTTTATGAGGCACTATATATTTTAGGTTTAAATACTCTAGTTGATGAGCCAAATACTGAACTCGGTCGTCGTCCTTCAGTACATTGTCAATTCGGACCATCCTTAATGCACTGAAATGACGCTTTTTGAGCGTTGCATAGTTTACGTAACCATCACCCGTCCAACAAAAGTTTTTAGTTTTTAATTTCAAACTTCATTTGTATCGTTGATCTTATCCATAGAATTCATGCGGTTTTATCTATTTATTAATTTTTATATTGTTAATGTAAATTGTTTCGATAACAGCAGGTCCACATCAGCTACTTTTAGCTGCCTTAATTCAACCTGCTATACGAAATAAAGTGTATGTATGTATGTAGATATACCCATGTACCTCCTATCATTCTTAGATGGCAATGGATCTCATTATGTAACCTTGCTATACAGTGTTTAGGCAAAACATATCTTGGTGACATCCATGAAATACTGAATATGTGCCACATAATTTCCAATTTCTGTTATGTATGATATCAAGTTGAGGAGCTAAATAGGGAAAAGAATCAGGAAAAGGCCAAAGGAAATCAGGAAAATAGGCAATTTATGAAATTTCTTATTGTTCTGAGTTCTGCTTTCAAGAGGATTGTGTTCATTGTAGTTACATAGATTAGTGTTTTCTCTACTGTAAACAGCATTCTTAACCTTTTTCAATTCACACTCATTTTAACACATTGCATTTTCCCTTTATTTTCAGCAAAACCAAGAGGCGCATGAGATGTTGTCCACTACGGGAATGTACCTGGGTTGGACGACGCTTCGATTACCACCTACCAAAAGTACACAATATCGGCAAAGGTTCTGAAAAGTACTTGTCGCTAGTACAAAAAAGATGCTGAGTTTTAATTTTATGTTAATTTCTGTTTTTTTTTTGTACTATCAAGCTTCTACAAGTGGTCTTTGTTACAAAATATGAAATGCATGTAACGTATTGTTATAACATACAACTATAGGTAATAAATGAAAAGTACTTGCATATACTACATTTTCTATTCATTTATAGGGTCACACACCACTTGGGTTTACCACTGAAAATGATCAATAAATGAACAAAAAAACTTCTAGGCTAATCATTATCTATAGTTTGATAATTGTAACAATTTAAGAACCACGATTAGGATTCTCTGTTTGTCAGCTGGCTATCATTGAAAATTGGCTTTCTGACAGGTTATTCGAAAAAGTATATTAAATTAAAGTTTATGTTTGAAAAAACGAAAAAAAAAAATGCTACCAGTTTGAGTTCCTGTTTTCTGTCTACATATACAGCAGTACTTACATATAATTTGGGTGAAGTCATTAGTAGCATAGTCTATAAAATTATATGATGGTGATTGATAATTATTTCAATGATTTGAGTGGAAAATGAATTCATGAGCTTTGAGTTTTGATATTTTACACTGTTGGATGGAATGTTCCTTTTTTGTTTCATGGATCTTTAAGTTTTGTCTAAATAGCAATTCAAAGATGTGCTCATATGTGGCACTAAAAACTTCTCTATGTTCTTTATGTGATTTATGATGTTATGCCTTTATAGTCTTGTGCCCACACTGAATTAAAGTGCATAAATATTGTTAAATTTTAAATAATAGTGCTACTTCTTAAGGCAGCATATATTGCATTGTTAAATACTTCAGGTATATTAAAATACTGGTCATCTGAAATTTCTATCCACTGCAAAAAATATAATGGCCCATAGGGTCCATTTTTGATCAAGTTGGCAATAGTAACATTAAATCCTGATGATTGTTGAGTAATTTGTAGTTGGATTGGCCTTGTAAGTCAAGCCAATACCCTTTTAGCTTGAAAGTAAATGATGCTTTAACTAGTTTTGATGGATTCTGGATACTGTAGAAAAGGCAGAATTTCTCATCTTCTGACTCAGTAAACACTGGGACAATAAGCCCTTGTGTTTCTGTGGAGTGTTGAATATTAGCACCGACAGCAAGCCATGCATCATCTTCAAAAAAAAACTATATTCATTTAACCTTAGTCTCTCTTCCTGGCCAAGTCTCAACTCCACAACCTCCACATCTTGTTCTTTAATCTTGTCAGACAGTCTAACTACCCTTTCTGCACATTGTCTGTCCACTATCCTGGACAGAAGAGTGACTACTGTTTCAGGCTGAGTTAGAGAGGGAATAACGTTCCTCTTGCTTTGCAAGTTTATATCTAAATTATCGGTAATCACAAATTTAATTTCGCTTTTTTTCTCCATTACGGCCTGGAGTTGCTTAGTGCCATAATGGAAGGGTTTCTTAAAGAAAATGCCATCTGGGAGATTTTCTACTGTAAAACCCCCATGTAGATACGGCACCCTGCTGCCTGATTTCTTTATTCCTTCACCTACAGTGCGAAAGAAAGAGAAACATTTATTGGTAATGATAATAGCACTGAGTGGAGTAAAATTTAGGAAGTAATTGGGGAAGTAACGAGCCTGATTACCCCTGAAATGTATGACAGTAAGTCTTATTGACCATTTCCACATGTCACATCATACACTTTCTTTGCTAAAATGTGAGACACAAGGTAGGAATAAGTAATTCAATTTCATTGGCTAGTGCCATTTTCCACTGGATTTTCATTGGCTGCATATCACTGTCAGATTTGACCTGTCCAATTACAAGCAGCTGTAATGATTATCACACAGGCCAAATTGGACAGTTTGCTTATTACAGTATTCAGATTAAGGATCAAATAATCGCTGTTCAGAATCAATCAGGTTTGAGGATTTTGTTATAGACATCATTATCATCTTTGTTGTTACTGCCTCCTAGTTAGTTCAATTGCTTAGAGCGCCGGATTGTGTTGTGCGGGTTTGAGGCCCAGTCGGATCAATACTCATGGCCTTAAAATACCTGAGGAGAATTTTCTACCTTTCTATAATATCAAGAAATGGATAGATATTCTAGTCTTCTTGGATAAGGACGAATAAACTGTAGGCCCCATCTCCTGCAGGGTTAGAGGTAGGAAATGTTAATTTCCCACGCACGAGATTACTGTGTGATGGATGTCCTCCACTGGGGTGGGATGTGTGGGGGGAAAGGTGAGGTCGTTACATGGACTGAAGTGGCTGGAAAAGGTGCCTGATAATGCTGACGTCCGATCTCAACCTTAATGACATTGTAAACCTTAGCAGAAGTACTGCAGCCCATGCTGCTATTAAGGTATATATCGAATAAGCCATTCACAACCAATCAGCTAATAATAATAATGATGACGATGATGATGATGATGATGATGATGATGATGATGACAACAATTACATGTTAATATCTGTACTATAAAGTAAATAATATATATATTTTTAAACTTACTGTATTTGGAATTGAATAGCTGTTGTACATCTTTGTATGTGTACCTCTCATTGGTGCAAGCTAAATAAATAGAGAGGTACTATGTAGTTTCGCAGGTCTATTTTGATAACATACTCACCTTATTTACAATCATGAATAATCTCATCAATTGGATGACACACTGAATAGTATAAGCTACTGATATAAGCTTTTGCTAAATACAGTTGCATGCCAAAAAATCAACAAAACACTTTCAAAGATGTCTATAATATTACTAATTCAAAGTAATAATATAATACCAAAGTGGTCTCGGAATTTGATGTTGATGTCAGGACTCAGGCATAAAAAAGAGTACCCTGCACTTGATCCAAAGTTGTACACTTGGCCTGAAGTGTCTTGAAAAATCAGAGAAGATTCACAGCCTAAGTCTTCTAGAAACATGATCTGTTGAAGTAGCTAATGAAAAAGTAAAATGTGGCACGAGGATAATTACTCAAAAGGACACAAACATCTGCATGTTCCATTAATTACCACAGAGTATAATTAACAATTATTCGTCGAAGGAGAGGTGAATATCGTCAAATAGTCCCCGAGACGAAGTAGAGGGGATTATTCCACAGTATTCACCGAACCTGAGGTGAATAATTGTTTTAGTATAATTTCAGAGCTGAACAACAGAGAGATTTCTAAAATCATAACATTTTAGTAACATTTACTAACATTTTATTTTAACATTTTATATAAAACATGCTGAGCGGTTTATATAGCGTCATATAAGGAACCGCTCGACCAATCAGATTGTTGGAAACTCTTTGCTCAGCTCTAAAATTATACTAACAACAATTAGAAATTATTCATCCACTTTTAATAAAGTTTTAAATTATTCTGAATTTTCAAGGTTTATGCTGCCTAATTGGATTTTGGCTTAGAGATTATTTCTTAAAGTGGTTGAAATCTTTACCTCATTTAGAAGATTTTTCCTGTGAGCTGATATCAACTTAGATTTTTGAGCCTCACTAAGCTGTGAAACATCTGGGGCCTTTAAACTTTCTGCTTTTCCTTTGAACTCATCTTTTTCTGCAGATGTCATGTCATGCCATTTCTTGGCAGCTTCTTTGTTCTTTTGAGGCAAAGAAAATTTCTTGCACTCATCTAGCAAAAAAAAAAAATTAAATTAAATTTTTCATGTCTACTGAATATCAATTGAATTGGTTTGACTATTATAATGTCACTGCATGATTTTCAGTTTCTTCAGCAATCAAATATCTGACTAAAATTGAAAATAAATTAATCAACCACTCTATTATGGTGTTAAAGGTTAAAAGAAGCTGAGGATGAAAACCCTTTTGGGTTGCAATATAGATCTCTGTCGGACCCCCACCCTTGCAAGTACCCCTCCTGGGGTTTAGACACATTTAACAAAACCACTGTCCATTATTGATTTAAATCTGGTATCCTGGCACCAAAATACAATTAACATCCAGCAGATAAAGTTAGGAGAGAAAGCTACAATATTCATTTCTTAGAAATAATTCACTAGTAGAGGTTTATTAATGATACCCATAGACGTACAGGCACCTTTGGACTTGGAGGGAGGACTCTGACCTCCATGCCTGAAAAAATTACACAATTTCCTAATGTGTTAGCATTAAACTGATGTAGAACTGCCTTAAAATTAAGCATTTTACCTGACAAATGTTGAAATTTTTTTTTAAATTGGGGGGGGGGGGATTTGCAAATAACCCATCCCCCAGGATTGTAATGACTCTAATGTTACCCTATAATTATTTTAGCAATGGTCTATAATAGTTACAATGCATGTAAACAATTTGTTCTTAGTGTTTGAAAACATTATCAGGCCTCTCACCTGACTTGAAATACTCTGAACAGAACATGTTGTAGGAGTGTGAGCCACGTGAACCCGTTGGAATCTTAATTGGCTTTGGAGCTGCTTGTACTCCAGAACTTATCTTTTCCTTTTGTCTAGCATTTCCAATCCATTTCTATATAAATGTGTCACATTCAAATAAAGTATTTCAAAATGCCTCAAGCTACAATAGCAACCCTTCCCTTTTTGCTCTCTCTCCCTTGCTGGCCCTATAGTGGCCCAGCCAGGGTAAATTCCTACAAGGGACATATATGGCCCAAAGAGTAGCGATAGCATATATGAAAGTCTGAAAAATTTAAGATCTCGTTCACCAAAATTCCAACAACAACAACAAGGTGGAGAAATATAGACAAAATAATGACACCATAGGTTTTTAAATTCAGACAAGCAACACAGGGAACCCCCTGGCAGGACCTGACCCTATTAATACCCATGCAAGCTGCGCGCAGAAGCTCTGAGCTTGTATACTTTACTTGATCAATAGATTGTATTCAATCCAGAACAGAATGATTGGCTGGAAAAAAATCAATAAAGGTAGATCTTCTTGGTATGTACATGGATGTCGAATGGATGACAAATGTAACATTCAACCACTCTAGATTGATGATGTAACCTAAACTTCGAGCCAGGATTCGATCGTTAGCTATCAGGTTACCTACTATTAACACTTTCAGGTTAGCCTACTTTTCAGCTCCAATTAGCCAAACTTGTGCTCCGGTTAGACTCAGAGCACTCAGGTTAGCCTAACTAGCTCTTCTGTTGGCCAACAGGGCACTAGGGTTAGCCTACGTTTAACTAAGGTTGCTTACGTTAGCTCTCAATAGGGTAACACAACGTAATTATTCTTTATAATTTATAATAATGGATGAGTAAACGCCTATCTTCTTTTACCGGTTTATTCTTGATCATTGATTATACTGAAGACTGCAAGCGTATTTTCGAGCATAAAACGGCACAAAACAATTATTTAAAAAAAAGGGAGCTTCCTTTTAATTAACGAGGCAAACAATAACCACAACGCCTCATTATGAATAGTACAATCGTACAGTGAACTTCCTTGACCTTGGTATATGACCGGCAAAATTCTGTTTAAGAATCGATCCTTTAAAAGATAAGTTGGTGCAGTACACAGAGTGAGGGAAGTATAATTCTGAAGGACAATATACCGCTACATCATTTACATAATTATGTCGGTGCGCTTTGAAGAAAGAAGCAGTCACCACAATGATCGCTATTATTATTCGACGAGATGTAAATAAGTGGCGGGGTATTCCGCATACATAAAACATGGTAGTGTTTCAGTCCAACTAATAAATATCTTACCTTTACTTGATCAATAGTCAGCCCAGTTTCCTCGGCTGCCACACCAATCTTTTCGGTATTACCAGAACGGCATGTTTTCATGCCGCCGTCATAATATTCTTGTAGTTTTGACCTTTGTACATCGCTTATTTTATTATATGCTCTTTTGCGAGCTCTACTTGTATCCTTGTCAGTCATAGTGACGAAGAAGCGCCAAAAGTACACGACAAAGCCGATAAAACCTTAACGTCCAAACCAAGAAGAGCTAGCGAATTCGTAACTATTCGGTAAAGGATTTCCCCCTACACATCCGAAATGAAGGGATTTCATTGGTTGAAATGTTTATAGATATTTAATAAGCTACTGGGAAGACTTAGATGATCATTTGAGACGGCTTGAACCCACTGATCTAAATTTAGATTATATGGGTGTTAGCCATTTAGATTGTGTAAGTAGGGTGTTTACATATAATTCCGCAAGTCTTCGGTATCAGCCCACCTGGATGAGAATGTGATTGCAATCTAACTGCGACGAAAAATTAAAAATAACCAAATCTCAACCGCAGTCACGACGTCTTTCTATAAAAGCTCTCTCGTATGCCTTTCCAAGTTGAAATCTAATCAAGTACAGCCCATAAATCGCACTTCTGGTTGTGTTAACTTTTACAGCAAGATATTGGGAAAAGACCAAAAAGGTTCGAAAATAACGAGTCCAAGGAGAATAAATTACACCAACATATATGAAATTTGTTGGGGTTGAAAACAAAAAAAATCAGCTCTAGAGTTTCTATCATAGTTGGAAAACTGAAAAAAACATCTTGAGATTACCAATTCTTAAGGATAAAAAGTGATGTTCAAAGGCTAAACCTGAGGGTGATATCATTATCACATGATGACCTGCAATGACGGCTTCAATGAACTCTTATGTTTTTTATTCCAGCTGTCGAGATTTTTTAAGCCGCGATAGTTTTAAAAACTATCTTTAAGAGGGAAGGGGGGAGGGGGGGACAGATTGGGAGAAGGGGGAATCGGAGGGTTTTGATTATGTCTCGATAAAATTTACCTGATCTCCCTGTAACATTCTTATGATCCCTCCCTCATTAGCAGCTAATTGGCGGTCAATTTTATATAGTTCCTCCCTGTTGGCGACGACTATTCCTCTTACCCCGTCCCCCCTTAAAATAATGTGGAATGGCTGTTGTTACTTATCGGTAATTAAGTTCAGTGTGATCACTTTTTACCACCCTAAGAGGAGACTTTGAAATATCAACTCACTGATGAACAGGTGAATAAGAAGAATGGTTCACGCTTCCTAAAATAAACCGAGAAAAGAGCTTGAGCTTTCTTTAATTTTTTGCAAGTGGAAAGGTTTAGCTCACTAACGGCCGCCAACGGTTATAAAAAAGGCCAAAATAATTTCTATTCTTAAATGGGATTTTCATTACTTATTCTGATAAATGAAATCCACTCTATTCTAAAAATTATCTATTAACAATAACTATAGCTCGTTTGCAATTGAGCGTAAGACTCTATGGTATAAATTGGAATGAGACAAAAGCAAAAAAATTAACTCTTCATCTCACAGCGCCTCTCTTCACCCAAGAGAGGGGATTGGAGGTAACCCTGCGATTGACTGGAATTCCATCCAGGCGGAAGGGGGGGGGGGGGGGATACAAGTTCTCCTAGTCGCTTCATGCTACGAAGTACCGGCCTGATGGGCCACTTGGCGCGTAAGCAGGCTTTACCTTGCCTATCGTAACTCTACTTTTTGTCAATAATTAACATCGACTGCGGATTAACTGTTATAGCCGCTTTAGCTTCGTATGCTAATGGTATTGCTAGGCATTTAATAATAGCCTCATACTAGAAAGCTTGATGGCCTCAAGGGTCCTCGTGTCTCTTTTTTCAGCGATGATAAAATAAAATGAAATATGAAAAATTTACTGGAAATTGGGGGGAAGAGGGCATATTCAAATAAGTTTCATTTGATTGATCTTAAACTGCTGATGCAGTCCGGCCAAAGCTCCCCGAAAAGTGTTGTGATGCGCATTTGATCATATCCAAATGCTAATTTGTGCACTATAAAGATTATTAAATTATTATTATTATTACAAAAGTTGGAGAAGGGAACATCTTTTCAATTAAGAAGAACATTTTGGAAAATTATTTGATTTACGACCGAAACCTTCAGTGCAACTAAAATCAGTTTTCGTCGGAAAGCAGGAAATGTTACTGATTTAAAAAAAAAAGAAACATTAACCTTCTTGAAACGGCTTGAAATATTTTTGGTAAGGAATAATAGACATAGAAATTTTACGGGTCGGAGTTATTTTGCTGCTTCACCTAACTTATGAATAAGTCTTGTTTGATCCCCATAGAAAATATTTCATTAAATGTTCTGTTCGTTAATGGGTTTTCTTCTGTTTCCTCTAGAAAATCTTCAAATACCAGTATATCTATAACTGATAAGGTCTTGTCTCCTTCACCATAGGCTTGCTTATACTGATTAACTTTAAAGGCTGACCGATGGTCACGGTTAATATTCCTCGTCATCAGATTGCTCATCTGTCAGTGGCACCATAATTTCCCATCTCTGGTGCCTCTTGCATCGGTAAGCAGCTTTCAGATGAAGAAGACATTTGCCTGAAAAACAAAACAAAACAATTTGAAATAAACGTTATTAGGTCTACTGTCTCTGTAAAACGAGTCCCTTGACTTTTTCCTTTCATTAGGAAATTCACACTTGACAGTTTATCTGTTCTCATTTGGGTAAAAAGAGACAGTAAAAGACAAATTTGCTTTTCCGAGAACTCAGCAGACACAATGATTTATACTAGGTGCCTCTCTGTAGCTAATTAAACCTGGTGCTTTCAACTCTTCTTCGACTCTCAAGTGTTGTACAATCACAAATAAATCCCAAAGAGATCTTCTTTGTGGAACTATGCCACTTTTGTTTAGTACTCATGTAGAATTTAAATTTTAGCTATATACGGTAGTTATATTGTCACACTCAAGGTAAAGACATTTTTTGAATAGCCCATCAGCAATCTGTAAAGTTGAAGGGTGTAAGATACTTACCAACCACCATGATCAGCACAGCACTGTTAAGAATCAGGAACATCACGTTTATAAAAGTAGAATTGTTTTCTCCAACGCTGTCCTTGACGGTTGGCTGCGAGTAAATTGCACCAAGACAGACATTAAAAAATATTACCCAAAGCACAAATGTTTGTAGTCGATCTTCAAACTTGTCTTTTATCGGTCGAAATATGGTGTATACAATTCCTGATCCACCTGCCGCCATCACAGCAAAGCCAATTTGAGAATCACTTTCGGAGTCAAACAGAAGAATGACTGAAATAAACATCAGCTTCCTGTACATCTCAGCTATCTCCCAGAACCAATACTTGTCCTTATAGTTTTCATAGAAGACTTTCAAGCCAAAGGCAATCTGTTTGTGTTCTTGTGAGTTAGCTCGATATTTCCAAATTAGTGCCAGCAGCAGTATTGGGAAGGCGATAGGATAGAGAGCAAACCCAGCAGCGATGTGCCAAAAGTCGGTGTATCGGGAAGTAAAACAAGGAATGGTATAGTCGGCCTTCAAAAAAGAACTACAATCGCTGTCATCGTTAGTGAAGCACACGTTCACACAGACTCCAGGCAAGGGAAGAATGTTTACAATCTTCATACTCGTCATTGGGTAGGATAACAAGAGGAATAGAAAGATGTTTCGGTAGCAGGATTTCTTCAACTGGGCGACTTTCTCTTTTTTTGAATTTTCCATCGTATAACCCGTGCGATTCTCCATTCTTTGTGGTGCGTTTTCTTCAGTCGAATAGTACATACTATCTGAGTTGTTTTGCAATGTGAAGTTCTCTATTCGCTCCGCAGAGTTTTCCTTCCTGTTGACGAGCTGCTTCTTTACGAAAAGGTAAAGCAGTATCAAAGATATTACGAAAACGTTTATAGAAATAGCGAGGACAAACTGAATAAATGGGTCAAGGCGGAGAACAGGGTGAATGCAACTCAGTGGGGCGAACTGCAAAATGTTTCCTTCGACAAACTTCAAGTATTTTGTCATAGAAAGGAGTATCACTGGCCACTGGACTTGCAGCAATGCCGAGAAAATGCCAGCGAGAACTTGATAAAATCCAATAACAATCTTGATGCAGGACATAACGACATCTGCAACAGTACGATTGTCTTCTGCGCGTCTTGAGTCGCCCCAGAAAACAATGACAAACAGCAGGATAAAGAGAAAAATGATCACACAACAGGAAATAATTGAAACTAACATCTTGGGACAGCGTAAACAGCTGTTGAATCTGTGATAGTAGTGTGAAGAACATGTGGCGCAGAGGATACCCTGGTATCCTGTATTGCATGTTGAGTTAATTCCGCCTTTACACGAGTTTGGATAGGGGCACTTTACAGGCTTTGGCAACAGTCCTTCGAAAGCGGAAAAGGTCTTGTTATAATTAACATCTTGGGTGTGGATGTTGATGACAAATTCGGTGTAATATTCCTTTCTTTCAGTGCTATTCCATTTCCAAAAATAGTTTCGTGCTAAGATTGCGGTTTCTTTCTCACAGACAATTCCATAACTTGGACAAGCTGTGCAAGGCCCAAAACGATCCACGCGGAAGTAATTATTGAGACAGTTACATGCACGATATCCAGCGAACTCGTCAGTACGGGTACCTGTTTGATGAAAAGACAAAGGTTTATTCGTTTATCGGTTAATGATGGTGATGAAGTACAACGGATTTTTTCGCAAATCGCGGAAATAACAATGTGAAGGAAATAATTATTTTGCTTACTTTAAGATCGCTATTGTTTGACAATAAGCTTTGCAATGTGTAACTGTATAGTGCCATGCCATGTATAAAGGTTGGTAAATTGCAAAGTGAAATTTGTGTGATCATTATGTTTTATATTCATTAAATAATTTCTGAGATTCATTTGAGAGTTAAAAGACAAGGTCAAGAAAGTAATTTTTCACCGTTTTTTTTTTTTTATTTTGGCTTGCGTGACGGACTTCGGCGAAAAGGAGGGATTGTTCGCATTCTATGGCTATAGCTATTTTTGGTATTAATAAAAAAAGTTATGAAGTTATTTGATCGTAAGGGGCTGGTAACTATTTGTCGTCTGGGGTGTCAGATGATTTTGGTTGTGTCACAAGAAGATTTACCTGAACTTCCCCCCACCGCAAGTCTCTCAAAGATTCCCCATCACTGATAGTCAATATTCTTTAGTTCCCGCTTTCTACTCCTCTAGCTTCAACTGACCCCTCTCCTATTCCCCTCTTCTCTCCCCCTTAATCTCCTGAACCCCCGAGCGATAAATAATGACTGGTCCTTAACAATTCATGGATATGCTTCTTTAAACTTCAATGTATCGAACATCCCTGATCATAAAAGCACTCATTTTGGTTTTTCATTTGGCTTTTAAATGTTAAGCTACTCGACTTAGCATAAACGATTCCGGAATAACAGTTTAATTCAAAGGTAATCGTTATCTACCAAACCTCTTACCATACGGGCATGCACGGCAATCAGTTGCACTTTTTCCAGGATAGTACTTCTCAGGGACATAAGTACCCGTGCTGCAATTCTTACATTCGGTCTGACCCATTTCATCTTGATAAAAACCTCCTGAAAAGAAATTGTTGGCATTTGATCTAACTTTAGACCGAAATTCCAAATTTTAATCGTTGCAAAGTGCTAACTACGCAAAAACCGTTCAAATTTAATGTGAAATCGTTCTCGATTATTATATCAATGAAAAGTGCATGGTTATACCTTTGGGACAATTTAAACAAGAGCCACGTTTGGTGCCACGTTTGCCTGCTGAACAAAAACTGCATTTGTAACATGTTGCATTGGGCTTGAGTGTGTCGGTCTGACTGCACTTTGAGCCCATTAGTCCACGAAGCACAGCTTCTTCCCCTCCACCAACGCAAAGTGAATAAGTTAAAGGTGATGGAGCGCATTGACTGCAGAATAAACAACGAAATGATAAAAAAATGAGACTCACTTGATAGATAAGCCTGCGACGGACATGCTCTAGTATTCATTCATTCATTTATCTTTTCGTTAGACGTCAGTGCGGTATTTGTATCGTACAATGCTCCATCTGTATATAAGTCTAAATTTTTCTTTTCGCCATAATACTCTTCTTTTCGCCATATGATCCGTACGGCTCTGCACGCGCTTTATTAAGACATTCATTCATAAATCCTCGACCTAGGAATCTACGCAATGAACTGAGCAGGGCCAGAAAACCCGGATTGAAATAAGTCACTCACATTAAAGGGCCGTGTGCCTCTGGGAGGATTTTCCGAAGACTTTTACACGAAATAAGCCTGCAAGAAATAAAGGAATGGAAGATTCAAATCTTCAGATGATATTTAGCCTTATCCACACAGAGCACCATCGGCCCAGCAGAGAAATTACCAGTAATTAAAACGGGGAAATATAAACTAGTTTAAAGGCTGGCTTTAAACCCTGGCAAACTTGGCTAATTACAACCTGGTTACATAGGAAAACCTAGTTCGAGCACATATGTCAGGAAAGTGAAAGACTTTTTAAAATGTTTTAAATTTGCTGAGCCAAGAATGTGACATCTAGAAATTGCGATTGTCAGGGTTTTCGAGATTGAGAAACTTTCAGGTACTCAACTTTTTATGTTCATCATGATCATCCAAACGTTGGTGCGAGCTAAAATTGGGGCCCGATGAATAAAGACCAATTAATCATGTAGCGCTGGTAGAAACTGAGTGATGCATGTACTCACAGTTGGACGTTGGTGGGTACTCCTTTAAACGTCCCATTTTGAATTGACTCAATGGGGTTGGAAAACAGTGTCCTACGAAGGAGCCAAAAGGTTAGAGAGCCAATTTAACAGCCTATCATAAGCACAGGTAACCCGTGCGTCAGTGGGTTTCATGCCGTGACTATGATTAATGTATAGCTTGAAAAAAGAACTTGCAAAGCCTTGTAAATTAGATCATTTAAACTGATAAACAACTCACAATATTTCCAGGTTCTTGAGGTAATTAAAAGCGTTATCAGCGATTCGCTTTATTCTGTTTCCATGAAGGAACCTTCGTATAGGGAGTCAGAGAGACAATAAAATAACAGTTATTAAAAATTAAAGCGCATTCAGTTTGATTTCTTACTTTTCAGTTAGTACCAAAGCCGTGCAACTTCCTCAGTAGGACTTCTTTCTTAAACTTTATGAGCTCTGGTTTGAAAGCAATGTTTTGATTTGAATGAGAACACTGCTATGACTGATATCAACACAAGAACACAGTCAAACTAGAATACTCACAACATTTCCAAAGAAGTGTCAGCAAAACTGTCTCCACGAATAGAGGTTAGGTTGTTGCCTGAAAGCATCCTTCAAAACGAAAGAATGTAGCAGCGAAATTTCATCAAAAGGCCAGCTCTAACTGCGAGATCCTAATTTATAAAACCAAAGTCTACAGATGTGCTAAAACCTCGACTTTACAAGACGCCATATTTAAACAACTTAGCGAGTGCATTTGACTAAATATAATGATAAAGTTCGGATACAACGCGCGCTGTTATTGGTTGAAAGGGCGTGTTCTACCAAAGTATAAGACTAAGAAACTTGAGGAACAAGTGTTGATTAAAAACTAAGCCAGTCGAACTATTGGAAATTGTGAATACTGATGGTTTGTGAACTTTGGTGGTTTGATATTTTTGAGAGCTTAAGAGGCTGTCTCTCTTATTTCCACCCGGTCAATTTCGCGTCAAATATATTTTTGCCTGAAACTCTTTCAACACAAATACTTTACTTAGGAAAGAACTAAATTAGGTTTGGTTTGATTCGAAATAATTTTCCGACTGCGTTAGGGGCCACAGTTATTTCCTAGTCCGTAGGGACCGTGGCAACGTCTCGAAAATTGAAAAATAGGCATATTTTGTAACATTGTAAAATATTTGATTCGCATAGTTAAGCCACCGAATTTGTATCAGATTGCATAAAAACCTTTCTAGTTAGAATTTTCCCTCTCAATATATCTGAAAAGGCGAATTTTAGCATATTCTGACCCCTATAAATCACCATCGGCCGAAGGCCGTAAATAACCTTGATTTAGACGTTAAGTTTTGGGATTTGGGACCTGGTTGACAACTTTATCCTACACAGCCGTTAAGTTTAGACCTTTATAGGAAAAAAAAATGCAAAAACCTCTGTACGTTTTCGATTTTTCAAAAGTTATGACCGTTTGAATCAGCACATGTACAAGCACTCGCGATTTTATCACCTACACCAAAATCGAACTACAGGAGCAGATTTCGTCATAAATACAACTTACTCGCTTTGCAGCCCGACTTCATGGCTAACTTCAGTAGTTTTGTAATAACCAAATTGTTGAAATCCATGACAACCTCAACAAATTGCTAGGTATTGCCTTCGAAAAGTAGGCTGCATCCATCGTGATTAGATCGTGGTATCAAAACAAATGGTCGGAATTATGGCCACATTTCGCAGTTAATTACCGATTTAATATCGCTTCCGAGGTGAATTTTTCCAGAATCAGAATATGAACTTTTAAGCTTCTGAAGTGAAGAAATAATCGCTTAAATTTAGATCACGACTATCCAGTTCGATGTTGTACTGTTCTCACAAAGGTCCGCACAAAAGAGAAGACCGCTGATAGCTTGTGCCGTACGCTGTGTCGTATGATTTTGTTCTATCCCAATTTACACCTCAATGTAATGTCTGTGGAGAAAATTGTGGCTGAAAAGAATAAATGCTTTCAAGCTGGAGTTTGATATGATACAGTTAATAAATTAATTTCAAATGTCCTGAGCTTGCTTTTCTCGGTTCCGCGTCGATTGTGTCCACACACCAGCAATTTGTCAATAGCGGAGAAATGGGCTACAAGCGTGATAAGAATTTTGACACATGGTTGGTATGAACAGAGGTTATAATTGTTGCTTCTGGTAAATTTTCAATCGTTTTTATAAAAAAATATCACTGATTGCGACAAGCTGAACACACTTATCCCTGTTTTCGTTAAAAATGATTTTGACTTGAAGATTAAGGCTCAGTACGATGCCTATACCGTGTATCAGACACTGCTTGACCTGTCGTCAAACTAGGTACTATCTTTCACTGATTTAGTTCTGAATTCTAAGTGAGTAAAGCACGACAAAATTTAATGTCACAGATATCATAAGCTTTGAGTATTACACTATAACAACGCCGTCAGAACTTGATATCGGAACTAAAGGAGGTTTGTACCTGTAGACAATATTCTACACTTTCAGCAACTGTATAGGACATTTTTTACATAAGTCTACTGTAAAACACACTGACAATCCTTAATCACGTCGGACAGTTTGTCTACGAGGGTCTGCTTTTTGTCTCTCAGTTTTACAGAGATCTCAAAATGATTACAGATGGCTCGCAACAAAACCACATTGAATTTCTGAGGTGTGTTACTGTGGTAACGTTTACAGAGGACATACGTGTCGTAGCAGATTGGATGCGAGACTTTGATCTCTTTGTTAACTTTGTCTACCAGATCTTGTCTCTCGGAATTCTCCTGGACGCATTGGACATCTTCCAGCTCGTCCAGCGATATCCCGATGACACCCTGATCTTTGCTCTGAACTTCGCTCTTTGTCAGCCACTGTTCTCTGGTGAACAAACGTGCATTTGATTCATTTTTCGCATTTCGCATGTCCACTGCAACTTGGGCGGGGTCTGCCTTTCGCCCAGTTCTTTCTCCAAGTGTAAACCTTGCCGTTAAGTATTCTTTTACATTCTCTGAAAATCTAACACTGCCCCTCGGTTTGCTTACGGCTCATCCTGTTCGTAGAGGCGAGAGGGGCAAAGCATCCCCAGGAGAAGTGAGTGGTATAATGGAATCCGACGAACAGCTCGAAGACTCGATACAAGCGGTATCTATTGACGAGAACTTAAGGGCCCAGTCCCTTTTGATTGCATCATACTGGCTTAACCTGCTGACTGCATGCTTTCCAACGTCCAAGTGCAGCTCTAGTTGCGAGAACGTTTCGAACACTTCAACACACCCAAGCAGAGAGCATTCAAACAATGGCGTTGTACTCTCTGTTTCCTTGCTGTCCTTTGAACGATGCTTGACCACACGCTTTTCAGGAGGATCATAAAACCCTTGAGATTCTATGGTTTGAAGGGATGTTTCACCTTGGTGCTTGATATAAACCACGTCATATGGGATGTACTTCCCTTTACCGATGCCATAACCTTTCCAAACTATCAGACCGGTATCTCCATATTCGAAGTTGTGGAAGCTACTGAAATGCTCAATCTCATTTATACAGAGAGTGTTCTTTGATTCGTCGACTATGCTAACTGCAGCGGTTGTTCCCTTCACTGGGTGTTGCGTCAATGCATCTCTCGTGTCCACGGCAGTTAGGACATCGTGCCCAGCGCGAATAGAGGACTTCATTTGGCAGAGGATACGATCGCAAAAGTCTTTATCAGACTGCGGCTCCGATTAGTGATAACTATGAACTTCAACCCCAACTCCTTTTGCGACATCTCCGAGTCACAGCGGTTACTAGGGAGCTGTTATGATAGCAACCGGCCTCATCTGACCTCAGATGAACTTTCTGCAGCAAAGGATTCTTGACTTTCAGCTGCTTTAGAAGATCTTCGAGAATTGACGTAACTGCGTACCAGTCCTGAGTACACTGATCAAAGAGGTGAGCGTACGAGATGACTTCCGTCGTGTTAGACTGGCTTCGAGACACAACGCTACTAATGTGCCAACTTAACCCTCTTTTTCCGTATCAGTCACTTTGCTTCTCTCTATAGCGCAGCTGCAGAAACTTCATGGCCCAATCTATAACAAGAAGACACAAATGATGATATCTTGCTTTGCACATTCCTGATTCACGGACCTCATAATGTGAGCTTTCCACTGAACGATAGCCTCCGAAGATTTCTGGATATCGTACAACGAGTCATTTTTTTTGGTCCTCGCTGTAAAAAACTAAGGTTTTGTTATCCTTAACAATCTGTTGCATCTTCTACAAAACGGAAGTAATTTCGTCGCATTGAGAGCAGAGAAGCGTGTATTGATGTGAGCATTGTTCCTGGAAATTTGGATCGTTTGGATCGCTGAGACCAAACTTACGACAATGGTTCGGACATTCGCTCTCAACTTCCTGGCAGTGACTCTGAAACTGGGTTTTGAGGTACCTCTTACCCTCGCTGAGGGCTCTTCGCAGTTCGTCTGCCACGTTCTTTGCGAGCCCAATCTTATCAAGCTCGTCCACTATTCGGGGGAGTTGCGCGAACCCCGCCAACCCATCAGCTGCTCTGTTATCCAAGCCACTAAGGGACTTCTGTTGAGAGGCTTCCCTTACCTCGAGGATGCGAAATAAGGTTCAACGGATCAGTGTTTCAAACTGCTCCTCTTCGCAGAACTGAAGGTACTGCTTGACCATTGTTGACCTTGTGACTTTGCGAATGACATTTGGCATTGCGATCTTCTCGCCACTGCTGAGCCTGAGTTTCCTCGTACTAAATGACACGTCTTGATAAAAGTAGGGGCGGTTCGCGAAGTCTAAGAAATGGTCAAACTTTATTGGTGGCAGTCGAACTCGCTGACATGGGGACTTTTCGACCATAGAACCTGGACCACATTCTCTTGCATGAGCTCTAGCGCGTCTAATTTGCCACTCGGTTAACTTTGCGTATGGCTCGTGGATTTTCTGAAGCGTCTTCACTGGATATCGATACGCATACAGGCTAAGAATTTGGGTCTTCAAGGTACACGTCATGGCGTTGCTGTAGGCCTGCATTAACGGCGCAAGGTCCATGTGGCTGGTCCCTTTATCGGGTGTGAAACAGGCCTGAAATAGCTCTTGTCCAGCCTTCGGCGCTATGACGTCACAAACGAGAGTACAAGCTTCAGTTGCCTTGTCGATGCAAATCTCTTTCTCGTGTTCTTTTGCCTCCTCCCATGTACTTTTCAGCGCATTGTTGCGAAAGTAGAATTTAGTTCATCTTTGTCAGCAATACGCACAAAAAATTCCGTGATGTTCACAATCAGCGTCACCGCGTGCAATTGTATGGTACATTATCAACCATTTTCTCTTTTAAAGTCGTCCAATTCAAAGCCAAAAACACTGTTTGTCATTTTTTCGAAATTTTTCCCATTATGGCCTTGCACCAGTAAACATAATTTGCTTACTGCATCAGCAATGTTGCGCGAAATATTTTAGTGTGTGGCCACGCCGAGTAAAACAATTTTGCTTGCATGCAACATTTCCATTGAACATTTGTCCTTGAATGTTCTCTAGGTGTCAATGCATATCATAGTCTGCTTAATTTATAGGATCAGGTAGCGTTATATCACCTATAAGGTTCGTCCTCTTGCTGGTTACTTTCTTCGAGACGTTGCCCTTTCAACAACGTCATGTTCTCCGCGAGTTTGATCTTGTGCAGCTTGTAACAAGATACACAGATTACTGAAAAGCACGAAATACAACGATGATGTCCCTTGACATGTCGAGATGAACTGCATTTCTAGTATTTAGCTGCTTTTTCCTGCCGTTGTGCAGCGGGTACTGGCAAGTGCGACGTGGTCGCCAGTTTTTACCCATGTTTCCTCTATGCTTTTCGCAGATCCAAAGTTCTTCAAGTTGATCGGGGGAAACGTCGTGTAGCAACCCTGACCTGTTAACGATAAGCTCATATTCTTGTACCTTTCCTCTAAGCTGACCAAAGTGACATGCTTGTAGATGATCACTGATATCACCTCTATATTCTGAGAGCTTTATCAACCTCGCTGAAGACTCGCTACAGACTAAAGCCTTTCTGGTTTCGAAAAAGCACTTGCATGCCACACTACACTTGCAGGCCTTCCAGAAAAATAAAGGGCCAGCGGGTTCACCCGCAATGGTCAATGCGGACCTCTGTGAAAACAGAACTAAGGCTGTGCTCGATAGTGCAATCGTTCAGCCTCAAATTCCAAATTTTAGCCCCCAAACTTCGACATATAGACTTGTGGAGTTCTATCACTGATTCTTGAAGAGAATGCAGCAGCGATCCAGAGTTTTAACTGGACATTAAGCGCGAAACATGACTTCAGTTTTCGAGTTTAGTTCGCAACAACCAGTTAAAGAAGAGTGTCGATACACGCCGACCGCTGAAGTTTGGAGTTATTTGCTGGAGTTATCATTAAGTTCACCAGTTTGAAGAGCGAGGAACATCTGAAATCTCGTATAAAGCCAAGGTGCGCCGAAGGTAAGCTGTATTTATGTCGAAATCTGCTCCAGTGGTTCGATTTCAGTGTAGGTGAAAAAATCGCGAATGCTCGTACATGTGCTGATTCAAACGGTCATAACTTTTGAAAAATCGAAAACGTACCGGGGTTTTTGCATTTTTTTGCCTAAAAAGGTCTAAACTTAACGGCTGTGTAGGATAGAGTTGTCAACCAAGTCCCAAATCCCGAAACGTCTAAATCAAGGTTATTTTCGGCCATCGGCCGATGGAGATTTATAGGAGTCAGAATATACTAAAATTCGCCTTTTCAGATATATTGAGAGGGCAAATTCTAACTTTCTTGGCAAACTAGAAAGGTTTTCAAGAAATCTGATATAAATTCTGTGGCTTAACTATGCGAATCAAATATTTTACAATGTTACAAAATATGCCTATTTTTCAATTTTCGAGACGTTGCGACGGTCCCAACAGACTGGGAAACAATTATGGCCCCTAACGCAGTCAGAAAATTATTTCGAAACAAACCAAATCTAATTTAGTTCTTTCCTAAGTAAAGTATTTCTGTTGACAGAGTTTCAGGCAGAATTATTTTTGACGCGAAATTGACCGGGTGGAAATAAGAGAGACAGCCTCTTAAATCTCGTTCAACCAATCAGAAAACTTGAGCCATTCTAATGAAGATTCTCATTGGCTTATGGTACCCAGCTCTAGGACACTGTTGTTTGCTATGGAAATAAAAACTGAAATGAAAAAACAAATTTAAACTTGAAAGTAATGCAAGGGGAATTTTGACGGATTATCTATTATGAAACAATAGAGAAGCCTTGATTGTGCTCTCAAGAAAAGGGGAGAAACATTCCACTACGTCTTGTGTTTCTCCCTACACTTCTTTCGTGCTCTAGCCGCTTCCTGCGTGCTTTACAACAGAACAGAGCATGGTTAAGGCTTCTCCATTTGTTAACAAGGTAGGGCTCCACCGAGATCATGCAAATAAGCATTGTCTATTCCGTAGTTATCTCTAGGTAAAAAGAACAAAATACTCACAGAAGCTTCAGACATTTAAGCCCGGAAAAAGTTTGTCTTGAAATATCGGAGAGTCTATTAAACCTTAAAAACCTGAGGAAATAAGTATTTAAATTAGTATTTCATGATATGAGGACTTCTAGAGATGAAAAATGATTTTTACAATGAATGACGCAGACGTATTCTGAGAAAAAGGACTTTGAGAGCATCCAATAGGAATGGAACATACGACCCTCAGATTAGTACTATGCATGCTCCACCACTAAGCTATCGGAGGCTCGTGACAGGCTAGGCCGTTCAACCAAGTCAAACATCATCTTTCAATTTAACTGATGTGTTTTTGGCATCAAATGAACAAACGTCAAAGCAAAGAGAACGCTGACCAAATTACAAGGAAAAGGAAGTCATTAGACAAATTCATGCAAGTGCAAGATGTTTACTATCTTCCACTGCCACATTTATATGGGTTTGGAAAAATGTGTTCATATACGTTATTAACCTAGCATAAGGTCGGGATGTCTGGATATTGGCCGGTTTCTTTTTTGGGCATTTTAATCAATCAATCAATCAATCAATACTTTATTTACCCACGTAGCGTCAAGGAGCTCATAGAGCTCGTTCAAAATACGTACGTGCCTCTAAGATTAAGAATCTAAAAAACCTAATACATACTGTCAAAACCTAATTGATTAGAAATTAAATAAAGTAACAATTAATATTAAAATCTAGGTTTGTACAGTAAAATTCAAAGTCACTTAAATACAGGTATAAAATGGTGAAGCAATAGCTTAAATAATTTAAAATTAAAATTAAAAATTAAGTTTGTCCAATGAAATTGAGAGTCACTTAAGCACAAGTATAAAATTAATGAACCGAAACGAGGCTAATATCCGTTCGTCTTTATCGAAAAAGCTTAGTTTGGAGAGCTCATATTCTCTTGGCTTGGGCAATGAAGGATTTATTATAAAGCAAAAGGATTTCACTTTAATAAGGATTAAGAGTGACTTCTTTATTTCGAGAGCCGAGGAAGAAAGTCAGCCGGTCGTAGAATTCTTTCTTTGTTTCGAATATCCTATGCCGCTTTTTGCGTCTTCGTGGTCGTCATTTTCCAAAAGTTACGAACTCTTTTTCTTGCGCGTGATCAATACGGGTAATGCCGAGCCCATCGTGCCCGCTCGGACAGCCAATGAGAACACGGGAGCAAGATATCTACCGGCAATTATATATTATCCCACATCATGATCACTGGTCTCGACATCTTGCTTTTTTTCCCGCAAGAGTCAGAGTGAACCCTCGAGCTACGGCATTTAACACATGATGGTCAGTTGATGGTCCAGTCAACCATTAATCTTTTTTTTCATGTAGCCTCTTAAGACGGGTTCATTTTCCGAACCAAAAAATTGGGAAGACATATATTCTACAGTTTTTTTTTTTTAATTTCTCTTTTTTTTTTTTGGCATTTTACAAAACATTACTCTACTTACAATACACTACAGGGCTCAGTTACAGTACGTTGCTTACAATAGTTTACTGAGAACACACCACAAACAAAGTATAGTTTACAATAAACTTGATTACAGCAGATGACTTACTATCGATTACTTCCACTACCTACACGATACACTGCATTTAATTTACTTAACGACTTACTACACTCCTTTCAATATGTTACGTAAATTCCTTACAGTACCTTTATAATAGTATATAACGAAATTGTGTGCTTTATAATAAAATTGACTTCGTATGCTACTCTACACTGTTTGGACGACACCCATCCCACAAAACGATATGTGGCAAAAGCTTATTCCATTTCTGATAATGTTTAGCTAATTTAAATATATTCTATAGTTGATGTCAAGTTTTTGTTTCATTTTTTTGTCTTCATCTCTTCTCCCGCCGTTTGGGGAGAAAATGAATAGATTAATAAATAAACGGAATAAGAAAGCTGAACAGTTTCCACTTATAGTCATATGGTACATGAACTGACGTGGAGTGAAGATATCGAGGGCTAGAAATACAATATCCCATGGCCAGGTCCGAAATTGAATAAACGAACTCAGATGATTCATTAAAATGAATTGGCTCTGAATGACATTGATGTGCAAAGCTTCAGTTGCACTAGTGATGGTGATGATTATACTTTTACTTTAGATGAGCAAGTGACGCAGCGAACTCATTCAAACTGTTAATAAATTGTGTATCTCTACTAAAGACTTCAAAGGGAAAGTACGGTAAAAAAAAGTTATCTCAAGTAGGAGATTTTTTCGTCAAGAGTTCGAAAATAACCGCCATTTTGTCCAGTTTGTCTTGCATAAACCACAAGAGCACTTTGAAGTTGCTCTTATTTACAACTTTCGTGGTTAGAAAAACCCCATCTTCGATAAGACGTAAGTTATGACGTAGCAATAGTCAAACTTTGTTCGACACTTTGTCCTCGTTGACCTGTTTCACCTTTGGGAGAACAATTTCTAGTATTAGAACTATTATATCGATGGACTGCCTTATGATTGAATGTCAAAACACATACCAAAATTCAAAAGGAAAAGATGTAAGCCTCCACAAGCTGCCGGAAAGTGAAATATGAAAGAAAATTTAGTTGGTCAAAATAACCTGCAAGGACGGCTTGCCAAACCCTGCAAAACCGGCCGAACTGCCAAAACGAAGACTTCCAGCAAGAGATACAGCTATGAAAGTTGTCCTTGTTGACCTTCTCTTTGAACTAAAAGGTACGGTTACCTTTTCCATATTTAACACATATTTCATTTATCTATCCTAGCATTTTTTAAACCCTTTTATTGGAAGCAGGCGCGTAGCATGGTCATTCTTTTCAAGTATTCACAAGTACATATGATCTAGAAACCTAAGTACACTGAGTGAAAAATACTGCGTTCTTTATTTCTTGTTCGAAATAGTCGTGTAAATATAAGCAAAAAACAAAGCGTCTTGCCCTTATTTTGATCAAACTTGGCGTAAACACAACATTGTTTTCAAAATTTTCTGATCACTTCAAGTACGCACGTACGTATATGCGTATAGGTCATATGATCACTTCAAGTACGCACGTTCGTATATGCGTATAGGACGCTACGCGCCAAAGAAAGCAAATAAATTGAAGCTCGAAATGGTGATACATCACTTGTGGTAAATTTTCAGTCGCCACCCTTTACCAATGCTGATTTTTCCGAGTAGTGAATAAATATATCTATGATATATGAAGTATATATATATATATATATTGTTCTCGGGTATTTGGAGAACAAATTATACAGCCAGGTCTCGGACAAAATGGGAGAAGAAATAGGCTATTACGTTTACACAAACTAGTACCGAAAATAACCTCCTTTGTCTGGTAACAACTTGCAATCCCAACAATCCGCAATTATTTCAGTTGGTCAGGAAAACACTTCCAATGTTGAACGAAAACTCCTCATTAACATCCATTATGAGCTAGCCTAAGGTAATTCACAATCAGCGACAACCCAGAAACCTAAAACGGATGTTAACAAACTCCTTTTTCTCTAGGTTAAAGGACACTGATCCGGAAGTTAAAATTTGTGGAACAAAACGTTGCGGAACATGCCCGTATTTAATACACGGTAAAAAAGATTAATCTTCTTCGCCACGAATGAAACATTTCGGATAAAACATTCGATGAACTGCACATCAACAAACTTGATTTACGTAACAACATGTGCAGGATATGGACATAATTATATAGGAGAAACGGGTGATGTAACTCCACCCTCTCAGCCATACAAATGGTTGCTTTTTATGTTACTGTGTGATATATCTGATACAGATAATTGGATAACAACGAACACTCAAGTTCGCTGTTTTTTTTTATTAAAAGTTTAAATCACTTTTGATAAATCAAGGCCGGTTTCGATCGAAAATCACTTTAAAGTAATGGAAATCTAGAGATTCGTATTCCCTTCTATAGGCATAAATACCCCTTGTTATATGTTGTCTACATACAAGTAGGTTAAACTGGTCAGATTCTGGAACGCTTTCTCAGGAAGAAGCTTCAACTTGTTCTCTGGCAAATCTCAACGGAAAAAAATTTTAACTCCGCCCTCTCAGCTTTGCAAATGATTGCTTCTTATTTTACTGTGCGATGTGTGCTACAAAACCGTGATTCTGTCTCATAAACTTAGACAACAATGTGCACTCAAATTCGCAGTTTTTCGGATTTAAAGTTAAAATCCCTTTTGAAAAATCAAGGCTGGTTTCGATCAAAAATCACTTTAAATTAATGGAAATCTAAAGATCCGTATTAGTTCGAACTTGTTACTTGACAAGTATCTAAGGAGAAAAAATTTAACTCCACCCTCTCAGCTATGCAAACGGTTGCCTCTTATGTTAGTTTGTGACATGCGATACAAATGATATTCTATGCATAATACAATTAGACAGCAATGTACAATGACGCTCGCCGTTTTTAGGATTTAAAATTTAAACCACTTAGGATACATCAAGGCTAGTTTCGATCGAAAATCACTCTAATTTAATGGAAATCTATAGATTCGTATTCCCTTCTACAGGCATAAATACCCTTTTTATATGTTGTCTATATACAAGTAGGTCAAACTGGTCAGATTCTGGAACGCTTTCTCAGGAATAAGCTTGAAGATGTTCCCTGGCAAATCTCGAAGGAGAAAAAAATTTTAACTCCGCCCTTTCAGCTTTGCAAATTATTGCTCCTTATTTTACTGCGTGATGTGTGCTACCAAAGTATTCTATCTCATAAACTTAGACAACAATGTACACTCAAGTTCGCAGTTTTTCGGATTTAAAGTTAAAATCACTTTTGACAAATCAAGGTTGGTTTCGAACAAAAATGACTTTAAATTAGTTGAAATGGAAAGATTCATATTACCTTCTATTAGCATAAATATCCTTTGTTATATGTTGTCTACTTACAAGGGGGTTCTACTCGTCAAGGCTGGTTTCGATCGAAAACCACTTCGAATTAATGGAATCTAGACATTCATACCCTTTGTTATATGTTGTCTACATACAAGTAGGTGAAACTGGTCAGATTCTGGAACGCTTTCTCAGGAATAAGCTCCAACATGTTTCCTGACAAGCCTCTAAGGCCAAAAAAGTTTTAACACCGCCCTCTCAGCTATGGAAATGGTTGCTTTTTTTATTTTACTGTGTCATATGTGATACAAAAACATTCTATGCCTCAGAAAATTTGACATCAATGAACAATCAAGCTCGCTGTTTTTTTGGATTTAGAGTTGAAACCACTGTTAAGAAATGAAGGCTGGTTTCGATCGAGAATTACCTTAAATTAATGGAAATCTAGAGATTTGCATTCCCTCTTATAGGCATAATAATACCCTTCGTTATATGTGGTCTACTTACAAGTGGGTTAAACTCGTCAGATTCTGGAACGCTTTGTCAGGAATAAGCTCCAACTTGTTACTTGACAAGTATCTAAGGAGAAAAAATTTTATCTCCGCCCTCTCAGCTATACCTGTGGTTGCCTCTTATGTTAATGTGTGATATGTGATACAAATGTTATTTTGTGCATAATACAATTGGACAACAATGTACAAAGAAGTTCGCTGTTTTTAGGATTAAACTTGAAATTACTTTTGATAAATCAAGGCTGGTTTCGATCGAAGACCACCTTAGGTCAATGGAAATCTAGAGATTCGTATTCCACTTAATAGGCATAAAAAAAACACTTGGTTATATGTGGCTACTTACAAGTGGGTTAAACTCGTCAAATTCTGGAACGCTTTCTCAGGAATAAGCTCCAACTTGTTACTTGACAGGGATCTAAGAAGAAAAAAATTTAACTCCGCCCTCTCAGCTATGCAAATGGTTGCCTCTTATGTTACTGTGTGATATTTGGTACAAATGATATTCTATGCATAATACAATTGGACAGCAATGTACAATCAAGCTCGCTGTTTTTAGGATTAAAATTGAAACAACTTTTAATAAATCAAGGCTGGTTTCGATCGAAAACCACTTGAAATTAATAGAAATCTAGAGATTCACATTTCCTTCTATAGGCATAAATACCCTTTGTTATATGTTGTCTACGTAAAAGTAGGTTAGACTCGTCAGATTCTGGAACGCTCTCTAAGGAATAAGGCTTCAACATGTTCCATGACAAATATCTAAGGACAAAAAATTTTAACACCGCCTTCAGCTATGCAGATGGTTGCTTCTTATGTTACTGTGTGATATGTGATACAAAAATATTCTATGCCTCAAACAAGTGGACAGCAATGTTCAGTCAACCTCGATGTTTTTAGGATTTAAAATTGAAACCTCTTGATAATTCAAGGTTAGTTTCGATCGAAAATCACTCTAAAGTAATGGAACTCGATAGATTCGTATCTCCTTCTATAGGCATAAATACACTTTCTTATAAGTTGTCAACTTAAAATTGGGTTAAACTGGTCAGATTGTGGAACCCTTTCTCAGGAATAAGCTCCAACTTGTTATTTGACAAGTATCTAAGGAGAAGAAATGTTAACTCCACCCTCTCAGCTATGCAAATTGTCTTATGTTACTGCGTGATATGATACAAAAATATTGTATGCCGCATAAAATTTGAAAATGAAACGAGACTTACTCAGAAGTTGAAGTTTGATTGAAATTTTATTGTCACAATCTGCACCAAGGGATCACATGAGATTGTAGCACGCATGCGCACGTTAGTTTTTGAAGCTCGATTATGAATGCATTGGCAATGTATGCTGTAGTAGTTACTGTGTTATATATGTACCTAACTATATGATGAAGTGATGAGGGTAGGGTGCAAAAGCGTTATTTGCAAAGAGGGTGGGCATGTGATCCGTTGGTGCAGATTGTGACTCAATAGAATTTCAATCAAACCTCAACTTCCAAGTAAGTCTCGTTTAATTTTCAAATTCCATTTCGTCACAATTCTGCAAAGGGATTCCATGAGATTTTAAAGTCATGCATTTAGACGAGAGCCCACAAGGATTATATAACAACTGATAACGTCTGTTTTAATGATAAAACAAATGCAACCATAAATTGGATAACATGATACTAAAGAAACACAATAAAATAAGCTGTGTAATTGCTTTAGTTATAACAGCATATAAATGCCTTTACAACATAACTTAGAATAAGTCTTTAGCAGTTGTGTCTAGTACAGCTATATCAAAAGAGGGGTTGTCTTTTAACGGTTTGTTATAAAATGTGTCATAAGTTCTGGAGGAGCTCCATCCAGCCCTCTCTAGAATGTCTTGCAAAGGAACAGATGCAGCTTTGGCTTTATAAGTTGCTGCTGTACAGACACTATGGGGCTTGAGAACATTTACATCTTTTCCAGCATCGAACATCACTTGGCGTATCCAACGAGAGATAGTTTCTCTTGAAACCCTGTGGCGAGGTTTAACCTCCCTAATTGTTGGTCTATGTTTGTTAAGCAATGCTTAGCAGGCTACCTGTACCTTTTCAGCTTTTGTAGGTAGGGAATGGGAATGCTGTCAATGATAAAGCCAAGGAACTGCCATTTTTTGCTTGGGTTCAAACACTGATTTTTCTGGGTGAACTGTGAACCCAAGCTGCTGGAGGAGCTCAACTGAGTCTTTGGCATTAGCTGAACAGGAGTAATGATCATATCCAATTAGCAGTGAGTCATCAATGTGGCCCATGCAGGTGTGCCCCAGTGATCTTAGATGTGCATAAACAGGTTTCGATATTTTTGTAAATATTCTGGGGGCACATGATAAGCCATTGGGAAGGCAGGTAAAGCGGTACAACTTATTATCTCACTCAAAAGTGAGATATTTACGATGTTCTGTTGCAATCGGTATGAAGTAGAAAGCATCTTTTAAGTCTACAGATGCCATAAAACAGTTTCTCCGAACAAGCGTGAGGGTAGTATGAAACGTATCCATCTTGAAATGATGGTAGTCTACAAATTCATTAAGTGGTTTCAATTTCAGAATCACTCTATAAGTGCCATCCTATTAAGGCCTTACTAATATATTAGAGAGGCAGTCATCAGGTTTGCTCTCTGTACACTCAATCACTTCTTTTGAGAGTAATTTTGATATTTCTGAACTTACAACATCAAATTCTGTGTTAGAGAACGAATACTTTTAGGTTTCATGGTTTTTTTAGGGAAGTCTGCCTCAAACTCTATGTGATAATGCTTTATGGCATCTAAAATAACTGGGTCACTAGTAAGCAATTCCCAGTTACGTGAGTGTTGGCTCACAAAACCTGCTTGGAATGTTAAACATTTCCGTCTGAGGTCATCTTGATCAATAGTACTTGATTGTGTATAAACAGAACTACTGAACATATTACAGTTTTCCTGTGGATTTACTGGGTTTTGGTGTTTGTTTTGGGTTGTTTGGCAGGATGCAAGACCCTGTCCTAAAAAGGGACGTTGTGACTTTTGTGGCTGCTTCCATGCCAGTTACTATTAGAATTTTTTGAGGCCTTCTCGTATGGCTTAAAGCGGTGAGTCTTGTGTTTGGGCTTTACAGATTGGCTATTTCTTTGCATCTGTTGACCTGCTTTCTTAGCATCAGTCATTTCTTTCAGGTATTTGGATAAATCATCACCAAAAAGTTTGCTAGAGGACTTAATGTCTTCCTTGCAAAGTCTTGTATATGGTGAATGAACATCAGGTTTGATCACATCACGTCTCTTCATATTAAGGTTCCAGTTTGCGTTATGGAAAATGGCAATGCAATCCATAACCTGGTCCAGAGTTTCTCTGACATTGGTTGTTTTCGATTGTTGAATATTCTTCACAAGGCAGTCAGCTAGTATCACTAATGCCAACAGACCTTGTAGAAGAGGTTCTTGTACCTTTTGGAAAGCTAGATCAACTGATCTGTTCTTTCGGGACATTAAGTCCCAAATTTCCTCGTTGACCGTTACGGTTAGAAGGTGTTTGCAGTTTTCCGATGGCGGATATTTCTCGCCTTTCTTCTTTGCCGTCGCTTCCGGAAGGTCTCCGGTGAGAATCTTATCTATGAGCGAGGCAATCTTGGCATCAACAGCCTTGGATTTCTTTTAATTTGATATTAGAGCCCGAGTCAGGCTATCTAATATGTCTGTATCAGCGCCTGAGGCTGATGTCTTTTTGGCGCCACTGGACAGAGTCTGTCCTGCAGTGGCAGCTTTGCTCGCATCAGCGATAAGATTATTCATGGTGACCGTTGGGTCAACGTGTGCACCATACGGTTCATCCTCTCCATTTATCGTAACTGCGGGTTCAGGTTGAAGAAAAATCTCATCTTTGAGGCTATGAAAAGCCTCAGCTTGAGTTTCTGATGCTCTGGTTAACTGAGCGATCGACTTTTGCAGCCCAAGTAGGACTGATGCAAGATCGATACCATTCGAACCTTCTGCAGTGTTCGTTGTTGATATTCTTGGTTCCAAGTTGCTGTTCTCGGTCATTCCTGTAAGTTTTCTTTAATAAATTGGCGATTAGGTTAACTTCCAGGGGATGTTTCAATAGTTTTCGTAAAAAGGGTGAAAACGTGCTACTTCTCCTGACACGCGAAGCGAAAGCACTGACGTGCGCATGCGTGCTGCAATCTCATGGGATCCCTTTACAGAAATGTGACGCAATAGAATTGGAAAACAATAAACAAACAAGCTCGCTGTTTTTTTTTTTTTTTTTTTTTTTTTAATTTAGAGTTAAAACAGCCTTTAACAACTCAAGGCTGGTTTCCATCGAAAATCACCTTAACTGAATGGATATCAGGGGAGTCGTTTTCCCTTCTATAGGAAGAAATATCATTTGTTATAACATAACCAAAGTAAAGCGCGCTCTCCGATTGGTCAATTTAGCGTCCCCCGTTTGCCCATGGGTGTACGCTGCTGACGTGAGCAAATGCAAAGACTATTTTTCCGCGCGCGCTTGTTTTTTCTGGTCGCGTAAGATTTGTTAAATAAAAGGGAACTCTTTAGCTAAAATGTATCAATGTTATGTTATAAAACAAATGGTAAACACCACAGCGTACACTATTGAGTTATGGATTCACTTGGGAGGTTTTCTAAGCACTCAAGAAGATAGAGTCGCTCTCGGCTATCGCCTCGAGCGACTCTTACGCTTCTTTCGTGCTTAGCAACCTCCCGCGTGCATCCAGAACTCAATAGTGTACGCTGTGGTGTTTACCATTTGTTAATTATGAGTTGTCTACTTACAATCGGGATAAATCGGTCAGATCCTGGAACGCTTTCTCAGGAATAAGGTTCAACATATTCCATGTCAAGCCTCTAAGGAAAAAAAATTAACTCCACCCTCTCAGCTATGAAAATGATTGGTTCTTATTTTAATGTGTGATGTTTGATACAAAAGTACTCCATGCCGCAGAAAATTGGACAACAATAAACAATTAAGCTCGCTGCTTTTTGGATTTAGAGTTAAGTTAGCTTATAACAATTCAAGACTGGTTTCGATCGAAAATCATTTTAAATTAATGAAAATCAGGACATTCGTAGTCCCTTCTATTAGCATAAATATCCTTTGTTATATGTTGTCTACTTACAAGAAGGTTAAACTCGTCAGATTCCAGAACGCTTTCTCAGGAATAAGCTCCAACTTGTTATTTGACAAGGATCTAAGTAGAAAAAAGTTTAACTCCAGTCTCTCAGCTATGCAAATGGTTGCCTCTTATGTAACTATGTCATTTGTGATACAAAAATATTCTATGCCTCATATAATTGGAAATTATGTAATTGGAAACAATGTGCAATCAACCTCGCTGTTATTAGGATTTACAATTGAAACCACTTTTCATAAATCAAGGCTAGTTTCGATCGAAAGTCACTCTAAATTAATGGAAATCTATAGATTCGTATTCCCTTCTATAGGCATAAATACCATTTTTTTATTATAACATAACCAAAGTAAAGCGCGCGCTCTGATTGGTCAATTTAGCGTCCCCTATTTGCCCATGGGTGTACGCTGCTGACGTGAGCAAATGCAAAAACTATTTTTCCGCGCGCGCCTATTTTTTCTGGTCACGTAAGATTTGTTAAATAAAAGGAAACTCTTTAGCTACAATGTATCAATGTTATGTTATAAAACAAATGGCAAACACCACAGAAGAACATAACGACTAAAGAAGCTAGAGTCGCTCTCGGCTATCGCCTCGAGCGACTCTTACGCTTCTTTCGTGCTTAGCAACCTCCCGCGTGCATCCATAACTCAATAGTGCACGCTGTGGTGTTTACCATTTGTTAATGAGTTGTCTACTTATATTTGGGTTAAACTTGTCAGATTCTGGAACGCTTTCTCAGGAATAAGCTTTAACTTGTTAGTTTACAGGTGTCTAAGGAGAAGAAATGTTAACTCCGCCCTCTCAGGTATGCAAATGGTTGCCTCTTATCTTAGTGTGTGATATGTGAAACAGAAATATTTTATGCCTCATACAATTGGACAGCAAAGTAAAAAGAAGTTCGCTGTTTCCAGGATTAATATTGAAACCACTTTTGATAAATAAAGGCTGGTTTCGATCGAAAACCATTTCAAATTAATGGAAATCTACACATTCGTATTCCCTTCCAGAGGCATAAATACCCTTTATTAGCTATGAAAATGATTGGTTCTTATTTTAATGTGTGATGTGTCATACAAAAGTATTCTATGCAGCAGAAAATTGGAAAACAATAAAAAATTAAGCTTATTGTTTTTTTTATTTCGATTTAAAACAGCTTATAACGATTAAGGGCTGGTTTTGATCGAAAATCATTTTAAATTAATGAAAATCTGGACATTCGTAGTCCCTTCTATTAGCATGAATACCCTTTGTGATATGTTGTCTACTTACAAGAAGGTTAAACTCGTCAGATTCCAGAATGCTTTCTCAGGAATAAGCTCCAACTTGTTATTTGACAGGTCTCTAAGGAGAAAACATTTTAACTCCAGTCTCTCAGCTATGCAAATGATTGCCTCTTATGTTACTGTGTGATATGTGATATAAAAATATGCTATGCCTCATATAATTGGAAATTATGTAATTGGAAACAATGTACAATGAACCTCACTGTTTTTAGGATCTACAATTGAAACCACTTTTCATAAATCCAGGCTAGTTTCGATCGAAAGTCACTCGAAATTAATGAAAATCTATAGATTCGTATTCCCTTCTATAGGCATAAATGCCATTTTTTATGAGTTGTCTACTTATATTTGGGTTAAACTGGTCAGATTCTGGAACGCTTTCTCAGGAATAAGCTTTAACTTGTTAGTTTACAGGTGTCTAAGGAGAAGAAATGTTAACTCCGCCCTCTCAGGTATGCAAATGATTGCCGCTTATCTTAGTGCGTGATTTGTGAAACAGAAATATTCTATGCCTCATACAATTGGACAGCAATGTACAAAGAAGCTCGCTGTTTCGAGGATTAAAATTCAAACCACTTTTGATAAATAAAGGCTAATTTCGATCGAAAACCATTTTAAATTAATGGAAATCTACACATTGGTATTCCCTTCTAGAGGCATCAATACCCTTTTTTTATATATTATAGATTCGTATTCCCTTCTATAGGCATAAATACCATTTCTTATATGTTGTCTACTTAGAAGTGGGTTAAACGCGTCACATTCTGGAACGATTTCTCAGGAATAAGCTTTAGCACGTTCCATGTCAAGCCTCTAAGGAAAATAAAAATTAACTCCACCCTCTCAGCTATGAAAATGATTGGTTCTTATTTTAATGTGTGATGTGTGATACAAAAGTATTCTATGCCACACAAAATTGGACAACAATAAACAATTAATTTCGCAGTTATTTTGGATTAAGAGTTGAAACAGCTTATAACGATTCAAGGCTAGTTTCGATCGAAAGTCATTCTAAATTAATGGAAATCTATAGATTCGTATTTCCTTCTATAGGCATAAATACCCTTTGTTATATGTTGTCTACTTACAAGTGGGTTAAACTTGTCAGATTCTGTAACGCTTTCTCAGGAATAAGTTTCAACATGTTCATTTTCAAGACTCTAAGGGAAAAAAATAACTCCATCCTCTCAGCTATGACAATGAATTGTTCTTATTTTAATGTGTGATAAAAAAGTGTTGTTTGCCGCACAAAATTGGACAGCAATAAACAATCAAGCTCGCTGTTTTTTTTGGATTTAGAGTTAAAACAGCTTTCAATGATTCAAGGCTAATAGAAAATCACTTTAAATTAATGGAAATCAGGGGATTCGTAGTCCCTTCTATTGGCATAAATACCCTTTGTTACATATTATAACTTACAAGTTGGTTAAACTCATCAGATTCTGGAACGATTTGTCAGGAATAAGCTTCAACGCGTTCGATGACAAGTCTCTAAGGAGACAAAAAGTCCGCTCTATCAGCTATGTACATGGTTGCTTCTTATGTTAATGTGTGATATGTGATAGAAAAATATTCTGTGACTCATACAATTGGACAACAATGTGTAATCAACCTCGCTGTTTTTAGGATTTAAAATTGAAACCACTTTTGATAAATAAAGGCTAGTTTCGATCAAAAGTCACTCTAAATTAATGGAAATCTATAGATTCGTATTTCCTGCTATATGCATAAATACCCTTTGTTATATGTTGTCTACTTACAAGTGGGTTAAACTGGTCAGATTCTGGAACGCTTTCTCAGGAATAATCTCCAACATGTTCAGTTGCAAGTCTCTAAGGAAATACAATTAACTCCACCCTCTCAGCTATGAAAATTATTGGTTCTTATTTTAATGTGTGATACAAAAGTATTCTTAGCCGCACAAAATTGGACAGCAATAAACAATCAAGCTCGCTGTTGTTTGGATTTAGAGTTAAAACAGCTTTTAATGATTCAAGGCTGATAGAAAATCACTTTAAATTAATGGAAATCAGGGGATTCGTAGTCCCTTCTATTGGCATAAATACCCTTTGTTACATGTTATAACTTACAAGTTGGTTAAACTCATCAGATTCTGGAACGCTTTGTCAGGAATAAGCTTCAACCTGTTCCATGACAAGTCTCTATGGAGACAAAAAGTCCGCTCTATCACCTATGTACATGGTTGCTTCTTATGGTAACGTGTGATATGTGATAGAAAAATATTCTATGCCTCGCACAATTGGACAACAATGTACAATCGAGCTCGGTGTTCTTAGGATTTATATTTGAAACCACTTTTAATAAATCAAGGCTAGTTTCGATCGAAAGTCACTCTAAATTAATGGAAATCTATAGATTCGTATTCCTTTCTATAGGCATAAATACCCTTTGTTATATGTTGTCTACTTACAAGTGGGTTAAACTTGTCAGATTCTGTAACGCTTTCTCAGGAATAAGTTTCAACATGTTCATTTTCAAGACTCTAAGGGAAAAAAATAACTCCATCCTCTCAGCTATGACAATGAATTGTTCTTATTTTAATGTGTGATAAAAAAGTGTTGTTTGCCGCACAAAATTGGACAGCAATAAACAATCAAGCTCGCTGTTGTTTGGATTTAGAGTTAAAACAGCTTTTAATGATTCAAGGCTGATAGAAAATCACTTTAAATTAATGGAAATCAGGGGATTCGTAGTCCCTTCTATTGGCATAAATACCCTTTGTTACATGTTATAACTTACAAGTTGGTTAAACTCATCAGATTCTGGAACGCTTTGTCAGGAATAAGCTTCAACCTGTTCCATGACAAGTCTCTATGGAGACAAAAAGTCCGCTCTATCACCTATGTACATGGTTGCTTCTTATGGTAACGTGTGATATGTGATAGAAAAATATTCTATGCCTCGCACAATTGGACAACAATGTACAATCGAGCTCGGTGCTCTTAGGATTTATATTTGAAACCACTTTTAATAAATCAAGGCTAGTTTCGATCGAAAGTCACTCTAAATTAATGGAAATCTATAGATTCGTATTCCTTTCTATAGGCATAAATACCCTTTGTTATATGTTGTCTACTTACAAGTGGGTTAAACTGGTCAGATTCTGGAACGCTTTCTCAGGAATAAGCTCCACCTCGTTAAATGATACGTCTCTAAGGAGAAAAAATTTTAACTGCACTCTCTCAGCTCTGCAAATGGTTGCCTCTTATGTTACTGTGTGATATGTGATACCAATTAAAACTATTCTATGCCTCATACAATTGGACAACAATGTACAATCAAGCTTGCTGTTTTCAGGACTTAAAATTGAAACCACTTTTGATAAATCAAGGCTGGTATCGATCGAAAATCACGTTAGGAATGGAATTTAATATAGAGTTCTTCAGGGTTTAACGAAATATTCTAAGGAAATTGGAATTAGTTATACTTTTAGGTAAGGAATTCTAAAGGCGATGGCCAGTAAACTTTAGGGACCGTAGCCGGCCATATTGAGTAGTATTAACTGAGGCTACATAGATATTTATGTTACTTGATTGCCTTGTTGAATAGGAATGAACAAAGATGTAAATTTGAAATATTTGCTGAAAGAAGGGGGTAACAGTCTATGTGACCACTGATAAACAAAAGAGAGAATTTGTAATTTAATAACATCATTGAGCTTAAGAAGATTGAGGGATTTAAACAGAGGCTTAGAATGGGATTTTTGTTCTCTGAAAGAAATTATTCTGATTGCTTTTTTTGGATAATAAATAATTGTGTTAGAAATAAGGGAAAGGCTAAACCCCAGACATGGACGCCATAGGTGAGGAATGGATTGATAAGGGAGTAATAAAGCATGACAAGAATATTTCTGTTGATAAAGTGTCTCACTTTTGAAAAGATACCCACAGTTTTGGATAGTTTTAAACTATCCAAAACGTTAATATCACTTTTTCATGTTAAGTTAGAATAAATGTTAAGTCTAGGCACTTAGTGCAGTCAACTTTATTAATTAGTACATCATCAATTTTAATTCGTGATGACTGATTAGGTTTAAGTTTACTGGAATGAAGAAAAAAAAAAACATAGAGTTAGTTTTTGAAATACTAAGTGCTAATCGATTACATTTCATCCATCCAGCAACAGATTTTAGTTCACGATTGAGGGTTGTTTCAAGGTGGCCAAGGTTTTTGCTAGAAAACTAAATTTTAGTATCATCAGCAAATAGATGGTATGTTAGTAAGCTAGAAATATTGGACTAACCATTTACTTATAACAAGAATAAAAGGTGTCCTCAAATAGATCGTCGTGGAACACCACAAGTCACTGGTAATGAAAGTGAGTTATAATCATTAACATTTATAAATTGTTCTCTTTGGAATAAGTAAGATTTAAACCAATCAAGCACAACACCTCTTGTTCCATAGTGTACATCTTATTCCATAATGGTTAAACTTAGTTAATAGGATTGAATGATTAATAGTATCAAATGCTTTTTTCAGATCTATAAATATACCACAACCAAATTCATTATTATCTATGGACTGCCGAATAGATTCAGTGAGATAAGAGCATGGGTAGTCGATCATTTTACTCTGAAACCAAACTGAAGTGGATAAAGTATTTTTAATTCTTCCAAATAACTGTAGAGGCGATGGCTCATAGCTTTTTCAAATAATTTACTAAAGTTAGAAAGAACAGAAATTGGTCTATGTCAAATCTTGAGCTTTTCTAAAAAACAGGAGTAATCCTCGCTAATTTTAATTTCTCGGGAAAATTACCTCTAACAAAGGAATCATTGACTACAAATGCAAAAGGCTCGTGTATATGGTCCCTAATAGTTTTCAAAATAATAACAGGTACACTGTAGGGGCCAGAAGACTTGCTAGCATCCATCTTACCAATAAAAGTCCAAATGTCATTTAAAGTGACAGGCGATAAAAAAAAAAATTATCCTGAGTAGTTTCCCTTAAGGTAGAATAACAGGTTATGACTTTCCCGGGGGATTCCCTTCTCCCTAGTCTTATCAATATTAGCAAAGAAGTTGTTAAAGATGTTAGAAATGTCATTAGGGTTATCAACAGACTTATTGTTATTTAAAATGCAAGTTATATAACTGTTTTCACATTTATCAATATTTAAAATTGACCTAATACCGGACCACAACCTCTGCATGTTAGACTTATTTAAAGAAAAATATTGATTAAAGTATTTGGATTTACTATCTTTCAGATCTTTAACAGCCCTGTTTCTAATTGTTTTTGTAGAGATAATGAATATTCGGATCTAATTGTTTACTTTTAAGTAATTTGGAATAAAGTTTGTCTCTATATTTAATTTTAGCAAGGATTTCTCTAGTGATCCAAGGTTTACACGATATTTTAACCTCCTTCTTGGAAAGCCTCTTCTAAGGTATATGCGTCCTGCAAACAGAGTCGATTTGGTTATAGAAAAGATCAAACTTGCCATTAGTGTTTAAATTACTATTGTAGATAGATGAGAAATCAAGGTGAGATACTTCATAAACAAACATTTTAAACAATTTAAGGAGGCATAATTGACTTTAAGGTCTTCAATGATCAGAAACTGTGGGAAATGATCACGGAGAAATCTCAGTAACTAGATTTCCACTAACAGCATTAAAGTTGTATGTGTTAGCAGAAATGTTGTCAATTAAGGTGGCACTTCTATCAGTTACACGGGTTGGTTGGAGAATATAAGGCTATAAACAATTAGAGCTCATCATATTAAGAAATTTTTCAGAAGCAAGATGGTTTACACAATTTAGTAGGTTAATATTAAAATCACCTAGTAAAAATAGGATCTTCCTCGCCTGTTTAAATTATCAAGGGAAAATACATATTACATTACACTGATGGCATTTATATATTTACAAACCCAAACTATACGTTCATCTTTGTTAAGTTTCGAAGATGGAATGTGCTCTGAGAAAAGGTCTTTAATTTGATTATTCACTTCATTTACTTAAGGATTTGACAAAGCAGTAGCGGAGCAAAGCAATAGGACATAAGTCCCCTACTAAGTTTAAGCTCCAACCCAAACCTCTCCTAAATATTAACCTAATAATTTAAATAGACTAAATAGGCTGCTTAACAAGTGCACGCATCAAGGATATTTACTCGGCGACATTTAGGAGGAATTATTTCAAAGGTACGAAAGTTGTCACCATCAAAAACGTTGAAAAGTCTTTTGAAATAAAACGACTTAAATGTACGCTTAAAGGAGTCAATAAACTCAACCTGCCTAACATCATTAAGTATATTGTTCCACAAATTTTCTATCCTATTAAAATAGCAGTCCAGAAATGTTGATGTACATTTATTATTAATCTTTAAGTTCAGCCCAGGGCACGCTTAAGAGATTGCTTTGGCATAAGAGATTGCTATAGGTAAAAAAAATAAGAATAGCTCTCTCAAATTTTGATTTCAAATAATAAGTGACTGAACAATTCACGCCGCAATCCTTGATTTTTCAAAAGCATTCGACAAAGTTCCCCATCGCCGATTCTTGAAGAAACTTGATTATCACGGAATTCGTGGCCCACTACTTAACTGGTTTGAATCGTTCCTAACACAGCGTACCCAATCAGTGGTAATTGAGGGGGCATCATCTGCCCCTTTAGTTACGACATCTGGTGTTCCCCAAGGAACAGTCTTAGGACCGCTACTGTTCTCAATGTATATAAATGACTTACCTGATACTCTTAAATCTACTGTTAGACTTTTTGCTGATGATGCATTGTTATATGGGACAATTTGTTGTGATGAAGACACAGCCGATCTCCAAGAGGACTTGTGTAGATTAGAAGAGAGGATGATAGTTTGGAAAGAAACTGTTTGGGGCTTCGTCGGTGGGAGTGACGAAATAATTTGGATATATCAACAAAGTTGAAGTGGTAAACTGGCCACCGTAATGATTACAAAAGCTGACGTTTCGAGCGTTAGCCCATCGTCGGAGCGAATAGATAGAATATAGATTAGAAGACTGGCAACAAACGTGGAAGATGGAATTGAATCCTTCAAAGTCTAAGATCATGTGTTTTACAACCAAGAGAGATCCTCCAAAGCGAGAATACCTATTCTGTGGACAAATCCTAGAAGTGGAATCTCATCCTTATCTGGGGGTAATGCTCGATAACAAAATGAGGTGGTCACCACACATTGAAACAATCACATCTAGGGCAAATAAGGTCCTGGGACTTTTCAAGCGAAACCTGTGGAATTGTCCAAAGTCAGTGAAAGAAACCGTGTATATGACGCTTGTGAAGCCAAAACTCCAGTATGCCTGTAGCGCATGGGACCCACATTACCAGAAAGATAGAGCCGCTCTAGAAAGGGTACAGCGGAAAGCAGCCCGCTTTGTCACTAGAAATTACGATCGAACAACGAGCGTGACGGAAATGCTGCAAGACCTACAGTGGGACACACTTGAAACAATGAGAAGAAATGCAAGGCTCTCCACTATGTACAAGATGTGCCACGGCCTCCTAGATGGGGGGATTATTTGATAACAAACAAAGAAAGGAGAACTCGAGGAAGCCATGATTTTAAATTTATTGTACCGAAAGGACATAAAGATATTTTTAGATTTTCTTTTTTCCCCAGGACAATAACTGAATGGAACAAACTCCCAAAATAAACTGTTTCCAGCCAATCCCTTCGTATTTAAAAAAAAAAAAAATAACTTAAATTTATTTATCGGTAGTTTTAAATAGTTTTTAATAATTTTCAATAGTTTTTAATAGCGTTGTATATTTAGTATAGCTTCACTTATTAGTATCTTAGAGTTGGCGTGATGTCCTAAACGATTTTCCTGACATAACGATATTTAGATTTAGAGTTAGATTTAGAACTATTTAAAAAGGCTGGTACTTAGGAACAAAGAAAATAAGTAAATAGATAAAAACTGGGAAATGTCATCTCAATAACAAACGCCACAAAGAACGATGTAGTCCTGTGTAATGGTACGTATCTTTGAAGCTTAATAAAATGAACATAGCACTTGACATTTTATTTGTTGTCCAAAAAAGCTTATCGCTCCAACAAAATCAAAGAAACAGGCAAGAGATACGGGATTGATTAAAGCTTACTCGATGCTACGCCGGAACCTCGTTGGTTCTTTAAACAACAGGCGACATACGGCGACGCTCCTGACAAAACACACAATGTCTGGATCGTAAAGTTGCTACTATCTCGTATTTACAGTAACGCGCGCTTATGAAACGATCATTAAACATTGATACGCGAGCAAGCTTCTTTCGTTCACTTAGATTGCCTTGAGCATTGTCAGCTTTCTAAAAGTATAATCTTGGATCGAGCTCAGTCGATTGCTTGACATGTCCTTAGAGAGGAAAACATTGATAAGGGAGCGATGGAGTACAAAAGGATTGATTTGAGAGGGATTCTTGGGAGGGATGTCCTCAGTTTTCCAGTTTTTGATCATAAAATTACACTATTGATCGAAACACTACAACATTTTCTCAGCCCTCTCAGCTATGCAAATGATTGCTTCTTATGTTACTGTGTGATGTGTGATACGAAAATGTTCCTCGGCCTCAGCCCACGAGGAGCTCATTTGGTGGTTTTACAAATCCCTAAAGAGGAAAAAGTCGATAAAGGAGCGGTGTAGTACAAAAGGATTGACTTGAGAGGAAGGTTATCGATTGTCTTTGTCTTTCAGTTTCCTAATATGATCTAATACAAGAACGAAGTTGCAAGAAGGTACTTACAGTATTGCCGTGTTGGGGGGAAGGTCACGCGGTATGTTTGTAATTCCTTTGCACGTAATACTGATTCGATGGTGGCCAAAAGGTTTGCACAGACAGCTTCCTGGATTTAAATATAATGGACAACAGAACCCAGAGGCCATGAGCCAGAGCACCAAAACTAAAGGTGCTAAAGGATTGCAAGTCAATGACCGGATTGAAGATGCCTTGCTCATCTGTTCAATTTAAACAAAAATATATGTATATATCCAGTGAAAATTAACAAATGAATTATCCACTATCTGCATAATGTATGATTTTCGAGATACATGTATGCTAAATCCCACAGGGGATCAACGAACGGCAGTCTAAATCCCACGGGGATCAACGAACGCTTTTCATTCCACTAATTTATTCTTGTTTTTCTCGTTGCCATGTTCCCACCAATAATGTAGCTCCATTTTCTGCCTTTCTCCAAATATAAGACCTCCCATCCCTCAGAGAATTTGTATATTTGCTGCGTGTAAATAGGTTTAAAGTTTTTTCAGCATAGGTTGTTAAACGAGACGACTGTGTTATGTACGTTTGGTATAATACGAATTGATTGTAAAAATCGTGTTTGAAGGCTGCTGATGAATGGAAATACAGGATGAAGCTCTTTCTAGTCCTTTCTAACAAACTGGGTCATTATCCAAATATTTAAACGAAGGAAAACGTTTCCGCATAAAGTAATTTCAAGCGCCGACTAAATTACCCACCACTGTATGTTAGGAATAATAGTAATTGGAAAGAATAAAAAAATATTACCTCAGTAAGGCTTTGGGCGGGTCTGCTTTCAGGCGATGTTAAAATTGCAAAACAAATATTATTCTGCCTAATTAGTTTAAAATCGTTGAATATTAACTTATATTGAGGTAATTTCAATTTTCATTTTCATCGAACGGTCTGAAAAACGAAAATCGAATTTCAAAAGGGTTAATGAACTTGTTTTGCTTCAATCGATGCTTTTACGAAGATAAAAGATATAAAGTTCCAAGTTGCTCAGCCTTAATTGTTAGTTTACCCCAAGCCTACTTAATTTGTAACTGCGATATTCCTTTGCACTTAATACCGATTCGATGGTGGCCAAAAGGTTTGCATCGACAACTTCCTGGATTAAAATCTAATGGACAACAGAACCCAGAGGCCATGAGCCAGAGCACCAAAACTAAAGGTGCTAGAGGATTGCAAGTCAATGACCGGGTTGAAGATGCCTTGCTTTTGTTAGAAAGGACCAAAGAAAAGCTGCCGAAGTGGAAAGAGCAGTATCATAATAACTACTAGGTTACATTTTGCGTAATCAGCACATAATCAGCTTAACTACAGGGTTTGACGGCCATTTATTTCGGGTTATAGATTGAATCTGAAAAATCTAAATATTAAGAGCGCCTTTGTGAATTGACCGAGTGAAAATCGAAAAGTGTGGCACATGGTCGACAAATTGAAGACCTTCCTATTTTTGCCCAGAGACGCCTTGTAGTTAATATAATAACGTGGTAAAGTTTTTTCCCCGACTTGCTTCTTTCTTCTAGAAAATTCACGAAAACTGAAACGAGCGTTGGTAGCCGTAAAATGGCGGAAATTAGTGCCTCCAGTAGAGGCAAATGGACTTGGTCCATGAAAAGCTCAAAAGAAAGCAAGCTCGCATCAATTTTATGAATTTGTATCAGAAGGACTAAGGTATGGTGCAAGTCTAAAATTGGACCATTTCCTTTAATTTGGAGTTCGCGGAAAGCTTTTGAAAATCACCAATATTTCAATCCAAATATGACATTTCGTAGCAAATTTTCAACTATCATTTTCATTTCCTCCGTAATAAAGAAGGCTGCCTCCTGAAGCCTCCACAAGCAAAATAACAAATTTAAAGAAAATCTTGAGCAAGATTGGACTAGACCAGCGCTTTGCAACATTTTGGAAAACGTCCTCAGAATAATAATTCTAGAAGAGAAAAACCTGAAAAAAGGGTTAGCTAAATAATTCTCCTAAAAAGATGCCTTACTAGGGCTAGTAACCCTTCTAGAATGTATCGCATCTTTGTGACCTCTCCTTCATCCAACGCCTAAAGAACAGGTGATCTAGTCCGACTGCTGGAGGTGTGTTGGGAATTGGCGCTCGATCTAAAATGAAATCTACTAGGGCCTCAACATCGGTGTTGCTGACAACCTTTAGGTGTTCAGATATAACTTTACGGCACGACTTTTAGCTAAAGTAACATTAGCTGAAGTATTAAAGGCATAACATTTTTCTCGATACAGTTGTTTTAGTTTGCGAACAGTTTCCAATTTGGGAAGAACTTTCTTAACTCAGCTAAGATTCTTTGTTTATATTTGGAATTACAAATTTCAAATCGTTCATTATACATTTATCCTCAATTCTAGTTCACCGTGGTAGTCTATTTCAATTATTTGGTACTTTGCCTCTGTTTCGTCTTTATTCTGACTTTTGATCCTTTCCCTAATCTTTTTTTACTCGAGCTTTCCGGAGAAAACACCCGAGCTATAAAATCGGTTGTTTTTTGTTTTGTTTTGTTTTTTTCGTGTGTGTCTGTGTGTTCAGTCAAAATAACGCAGTTCCACTACAGCGCACGCGCGAAGAGTAAGCGCATGCGTCGAATGTACCCCAGAGTGCATGGTTTAAAGCAATGGCTGCTTTCGTGGACAGTTCCTTGCTTGATGCACGCGAAAGAAATTCGATGGCTATTACGCTCAATATATATACAAAGTCACACACTGTTCGTGGTAAACCCACTCTAAAACTTGTGGAACGTCTTGGGAACTAGTCGGTCCGCGAACTTTACGAGAGGTCAATTTACGAGCGATCTTGACGAGTGAACCTTGTATCGAGAAATATCAAGCGAAAGCTGCTCTATCAAACGAGCTATCTCATATTCTGTTTACATGTAAACACAACCGTGTATTTAAATATGATCGAGAACCCAGTAGAATACCAGAAGCTACTCTAAAACGTCCCAGAAGAAAGGGCAGAAAACTGAAGGAATCGAATTTTTTTATGAGCGTATTCGTCCAAGCATACCGAAGTCCTCTCGGCTACGTCGTTATGTGAAGGTTAGAAGAGTTACAAGGAATGTTTGTAAGCTTAATAGGAAGAGGGTAAGATTAGATAAAGTTACACGACACGAGAAGAAGTATTTGTTGAATTGTTCTGTGAAGGCATATAGAGCAAGTCGGTATTTATCAATGTTTTCTTGTAATTAGACCCATGTGTCTTTATAAGAGTCAACCACACCTATCAAAGTATTGTAAGTTTCAACTGAGCTCAGATATAGAAAAAAACCCTGGACCTACTCCAATGTACATCGACCCTAGCAAAATAGTAGCGGCACCATATAGCCAGGCTAATGAGTTGGTATTTGGACAAACTCAGAAAAACAATGTGTTGCAATGAGTTTCTGCTCTTTGATTTACAGTAACAAACAAGGAATCAAATCTGCTAGTGAAGTTGAAATGGTAAACTGGCCACCATAACGATTATAAAAGCTGACGTTTGGAGCGTTAGCCCTTCGTCGGAGCGAAAAGAGGAATTGTGGGTTGTGTGTGCTTTTAAAGGCAGAAAATGGAACTACGTTATTGCTATAATAATAACGTAGCTCCATTTTCTGCCTTTAAAAGCACACACAACCCACAATTCCCCTTTTCGCTCCGACGAAGGGCTAAAGCTCCAAACGTCAGCGTTTATAATCGTTACGGTGGCCAATTTACCATTTCAACTCTCTTGATATATTCAAATTATTTCGTTACCCCCACCGACGCAGCCCCAAACAGTTTCTTTCGAAACTATCAGCCTTAATTCTGCTAATGATCTCGTGTCAGTAATTATCAGGGTCGGACACGTAAAGCGGCGAAGATGTCGAATAATAACAGAACAGCACTTCGACCAACAAGTTTAATGACGGCGAAGAATACCGATATTTACAAAACGATCCGGTCGCCCTTTCATCAAAGATCACGAGACTCAGGGACCCGTATAAACCACACGGTGAAGGGCGGTAAGCGAAGAAAAGGAACAGTTTTACGCACCTAAAATTTTACAAGCGCTTCACCACGTGCGAAAAAGGGGTAGCGAGTAAAATTACTACTGAAGGATTGTGGTCTACGTGACATAAGAAAAAAAATGAAAATGGAACGGACTAAAACATAAAACCTTGTTTAGCAATAGCCTCAACAATAATGAATATTGGTATTCAAATTTGTCTCAGTTAACCAGACAATCATTTTTAATGCAGACAGAATTAGCCACACCTTAAAATGTGTTGGAGACTGACTATGAACCTCAATACAATAAGAGCTACCCTGGTACTGTTCATCAAGATTACTTCAATTTTCTTAAACTTGGCCTTTAAAGTCATTGAAAAGTCTTTGAATTTCAACCTTTGGCTTCTGTAGGAACCTACTGCTATATGGCAATATGTTATTTTGATTGTTGTCTAGTACCATCACAACATTCATGACACTCCAGCTGACAAAAATAAACACAAGTAGACTTATTTATGACCAGCAATGACGAAATTTCGTGAAGACAGTAACAATGATAATATGGCAGTCCCCTGAAGATAACTCCATATGTGCGATATTGAAAGCCCGAGTTCACGCAGCTATGCGTTGAGTTTCATTGTAAGTTTCCTTTCTTTCCTTTGATGTGTTATAGTTGTTTGTTGTTTTGTGTTCTGCTTCCTGGCTCTTCTCAGTGTGTGATATTACTCAGTTACATTCAATTCTGAATGTAACGACTTACTAATAAGAAAAATGATCACATTGACAAGTTTGTTAAAACCTTATTCACGGTTATTCGTGGCTGTAAAATTACAAGATGGGAACAAGATTGAAATGATTTCAGCCTTGCGTGACAAACACTTGAATGTGTTTCATCTACAGCAATATCAGAATGCTTCCCGTCTACAAGGTCTTCGACAAACAACATTTGATCTACCGATGACTGAACTGTCGTCTTTCAAGTCCACGATGAGGTTCAATTTTACCCTAGAACTTTCTTAAAACTTAAATATGTTCGAATATGCCACGAAAAACAGACGTCCTCTGCTAGCTTATGGAATGCGATATTGTAAACAACTTCGCCATGGGAAAATGAATGAAAGTTTGACACGAAAGCAGTGATAAAAACTAGGCTAGCTAATTGTATTGATTTTCTGATCGAAGAAAGCTTGGCGAAGATGTCGTTGCACATCTGTAATGATCCGTCAGGAAGAATATATCCAAGAGCTTCTACAGTTGAAGAAGCGTGGGTGTTTTCGAATGTTTTTAAAAGCTTTTTAAGGGTTTTACTGGAGCGAATTTGTATAACCCGTTCGTTGCACGCATACCTGTAGTGCTTATCAATATACTTGCCTTTATGCAGATTTTTGTGCCTTTACTGTCTCCATCAGCAGACGAACATCCTTATCTTCTACAGTAATGGTTGATTAAATGAAAAGTTCCTAACTGTGCTTAATTGTTCTTCGGAAGAAAACAATAATCCAAAGTGATTGCAGGTATACATACAAAGGAAACTGAAAAAACAGGTTCCTGGGGTTTTTCCCTTTAAAAATTTACATATGCCCCAGCTATATTAGGCATAGTCTCGGTGTCGATGCTTTTAAGTCCTCTCGAAAAACTTATCTCTTTAAATCTTATCTTATCTCCTAGGTATTGTAGGTTTTATTATTCTATTGTCTATTTCTTATGTGAAGTGCTTTAGAACTTTTGTATAAAGCGCTATGTAAATGATGCTTTTATTATTATTATTATTATTATCATTATTACTATTAAAGCAGGTTCCTGGGGTTTTTCCCTTTAAACTGAAAGGAATAACAAAATATTGTGTGATATGGTACGCAAAAGTGCATCAGAATTCAATGGATATAGTTCATTGTACGCCAATACCCTCCAAGCCGCACATCCTCTTTTTAGATAAATTTGCAACATTATAACCGAATTTCTCAGACCGTTTAAAGTCGACCACGATTCATTCACCATATTTCCGGCAAGCGAGTTTCTCTTACATCAAGTGGATAATATGCTAATATGTCAAGTCATCTGGAAAATGTGAACAGTGTTCACATCCAAGATAATTTTTTAAGACAAAGGAACAATTTCAAAAACATCTCGCAGGAGAGATTTCTAAAAACGCTGATTAATCTTGCAGAAAGATAGCGTTTAATGTCACAGGAGACCATACTACGATGTCGAATCCAACTAGCATTCTGACCCACTACAGTTATTGCGTGTTACTTAGGAAGCGTTATATCTTTACATCAAATTAACGGGTAAAAGAGATAAAGCTACCATTGGATATCTAGTTAATTGAAGACAGGAGACTATGTTTCATGGGATGCATGGGACTCTACAGATAGATCGCATCTAAAGATAGATAGACAGATAGATAGATAGATAGATAGATAAATAGATAGCTTTATCAAAAAATCACATGACAGCCTAATGAGGCTGAATTGCATGAATATTTACAATTCAATACTGGCTAAAATTATAAATTATCAGTTCACAGAGCATATTATTTACAAGAATAATACAAGAATAATGCATATACACAGACCTGGGAGAAACGCTTGGTGCGCATTATTGGGTTAATAAACAGACGTTTATTTCTAAGATTATCAGTAATATGGTTCTTCGGTGGAAAAAAATGAGTTTTGTGCTGGGTATTGGACACTATCGGTTCGAAGCATTTATTAATTCGAATATATCAATAAAGTTAAAATGGTGAATTGACCACAGTCACGATTATAAAAGCTGACGTTTCGAGCGTTAGCCCTTCGTCGGAGCGAAGAGAGGAATTGTGGGTTGTGTGTGCTTTTAAAGGCAGAAAAAGGAGCTACGTGATTGGTGGGAACATGGCAACGAGAAAAAACACGAATGAATTAGTGGAATGAAAAGCAACGTCAGATTTTATAATCGTAACGGTGGCCAATTTACCATTTCAACTTTGTTGATATATTCAAATTATTTCGTTACCCCCACCGACGCAGCCCCAAACCGTTTCTTTAGAAACTATCAGCCTCGAAACATTTATTACTTTGTCCGATACGTCTATCCTTCGGTGAGGTAAAATTAAACAATGAAAGGTTGTCAAGATATGAGAGGTCAGGTGAAATTGCAGAAAGGGCTCGCTTTTGGACACATTCTATGTCGTTGCTTAAATAATCAGGCAGTACATGATGGTAAAGAGGAGCACAATATTCGAGTGGAGGTCTAATACAAGTATGCTAGAAACTGATGATATTACGAGCCGGAACTTTGGCGCGCTTTAGCAATATGAGAAAGAATATCCGCTTTTTAGCCTTTATTAGTACCTCAGAAATATGACAATTCCATTGTGGGTGCTGTCTATTGTTACGCGTTTTAACATTGTTTACACGTTCAAGTTCCTTAGAGTTGACAGTAATCGCATCAAACTGGTGTTGTGTTCTTTTAATGTCAATCAGCAGTTCTTTACAATTATGCCATCAGAGCCACCGGCCTTTCTCGAATTCAGCTCTAAAAGAAGCTTAAAGACCTTTGATGGGCTGATCGTTAAGACTTCAGAGTTGTTCGAAAATGGAGGAAGACACACAAGCGGGCCCTAATCCTGCATTGGCTCAATAGGAGCAGTACTGATCATATTTGCAGTGTCTAAGTTGAAGCGCACCGAGATCCCGTCAAGGTGGAGATACGAGCATATGTCTTCGCCACCAGTAGTCGGAGCCATACTCGCTATCATCTTGACCTCATTCCACGTCTAATATTGCACCATTTTTAAATTGGAGCTTATAGCTCAACTAACAATGTTCGAACGTTTTTTTTTTTTTTTTTTGTCTTTGAGCTCAACTTAACATTGAAAAAAATAATTTTCTATCTTGTTTTGACCCATTAGCACCGCGGCTCAGAAAAACGATGTAAGCGATGGTTGGGGAAAAAAGATCAGGACCCTGAGACACTCTTCCTTCAAAACTTGCGTATAGTAAGATTGTCGAAGTTATGTGACTTCTTATGGGGATCACATTCGAAAATTAAAAAGATGAGACACGTTTCTAACGGAGAATTTGGTTTATCAACTAAGTTGAGATTGTAAAGTGGCCACCGTAAGGAGTTAAAAAGCGGACGTTTCGAGCGTTAGCCCTTCGTCAGAGCGAATGGAGGAGTTGTGGGCTGTGTACATACTATACATACATTCAGCTTTATTTATACACGGCACCAATTTCATGTAAAATATGCTCTTCCATTAAATATACAAATAATCATTCATAAGCAGTCTAAAACCAGCACTATTTCTACTGATTAATACAATTATACAACTTATGCTAATACTAATATTCCAATACTATATACCAACAGCAATGCTTAAACTAAAAACTAATACTACAACTTGTCATAAAATAAGAGCTAATAAATCCTGAAATAAGAAGATCGTTAAAATTATAACAAAAAGCAATTGCTATGTCAGCAGGGATTCTTTGAAGGCAGCAACAGTAAATTTACCGTAGAACAGCATCCACAGGAAGCCAGAGGACTTGATCCATTTGAAGAGATGTCAACAACGGCCGCTGCAGCAGGCTCCTCTGAATTAGCGAGTTCAACCGAAGGCACGTTCGAGTCGTTCGGGTTGTTAGCTTGTAGGGCGAGTAGTTCATCTTTCGACGAATAAGATTTCTTCAGCTTTGTTCGCAATGATGCAGAATCAGTGCCTTGGGTTTGCATCGTGTGAGTGGTCGAATACTATTTTATAACTATGTCACCAACTCTAAAAGTGAGCGTCTTGTGGGTTTGGTCTTCTGAGAATTCGCCGATATCGTTGATTTCAAGAAGAACCTTGATTAAACAAATAAGTTCTTCAAAGTTTCCAAACCATTTAAATTGATAATTTTTTTGTAGATAGCTGAGTTTACTCACAAGAACCGCAAAATTACTGTTTGATGTAGAAAGTTGCTCATATTCTTGACCAGAAAATGGCAGAGCGTACGAAGCAACTCCATGCGTGGCTGCCATTACTCGATACTTCATAGTTTAGCGTTATTGTGGGATAGGAGACGATGACGAGGATTTCACCTCTCACGGTTACGGCATATAATTAGAAGATTACTTATGTGTTTGGGTTTATATGTAGAAAGCGGAGCTACGCTATTGGTGGGAACATGGCAACGAGAAAAACACGAATAAATTAGTGGAATGAAAAGCTTTCGTCGATACCTGTGGGATCAAGAGTGCCGATTTGAAAGATAAACTTTTGCTCGAGAGTTTTGCGGCTTTCCGTGCTGCCTAAATGTAAGGAAAGACCGCAGATTGCCATATGTTGCTTAGAATGATTAGGTAAATTAAAGTGTCTAGTGACTGGTTTTGACGCGTCCTTGCCGTTCCTTTCTACGTCGCGAAGGTATTCTCGGAAACGGTCACCTAGTCGTCTTCCTGTTTCGCCGAAGTACAGTAAAAACCCGCCGTCAAGAACACCCATTTTCGGGACTCAGGCTTATTTGGTTCTTATATATCGGGTATTTCAGGTGAGATCAGCCTGAAAGTGTTCTCAAGTGTTCCTAATTGTTTACTTCTAAACAAATGTAAGGGATTTACTAACTATGATGAAACACATAATTTTGAACAATTTGTTGTACATTTGCTATACACAGCAAGTGAAATTACTAGCCTTTATACAGAGATCTTAGTGCAATACCACAGTAAAGCTACAGACACTGTTTGTTCTATTAAACTGAAAAGGGAATAATTTTTATATATAAGATCAATTTTCAATTTTCAGGCTGAATGTGTTCTTATATATATACGCCTTTTTTACCAAATTTCAGCCTGGGAGTTCTTAATCCACATGTTCTTGTATGCGGGTTTTTACTATATATCTTTTTGCAATAACCGCAAGTTATGCAAGAGATTACGTTGGCGGAGGCGCACGAGAAGACGGTGATCAGTGATCTTAATGGATCGTTTGGGTCACGATATTTTCTCAGCGTTGTGAATGAAAGGGCAAGTTTTGTATCATGCGCGAGCGCCTTTGAAGGTTCCGGGTTGATCATTAGTTTGGAATGAACTTCCGACCAAAAAATTGCTTATGTTTTTGTCGCGTTTAAATGAAATGAGTGGAGGTTGCGAAAAGATAGTACCAGTCTCTGAATCCTTTTGAAGTAATTTAAAGTTTTTGAGAATAATGGACTTAACTGAGTGGTTGTTAGGGTGAAACGTGGCCGGGGTTACCTAGTCGTAAAACGGCTAAACTAATTAGGGGTTAGGCGTAAAACATTGAAGAATTTTAACCATTAGCTGTCCAAGAAATTAACCCTGAAAAAGTTTGGTCACAACAATGGAAAGCTGTTCAAGTTTTCCGTGAATAGGCCAAAATTTGTAACCGTTAGCCGTAAAAGCGAGCACACCATTAAAGCCATCATTACTATATTGATTTGGGTAATTATTGAATGAGACACTTATTGAAAAATATTGCAACTAAGCGAAACTGCATGACTTTTTTTTTTTTCTGAAATGCCAAGTAGTTACAAGTAGCAAGGGGGTAGAAGAAGAAGCTCCTGATCCCGATTCACGCACGAATTTAAGAAAGAACCGCGCGTCACGTGTTCTTTAAAGAGCTTTTCACAAGTCACAAGAAGAGAACTTCAAATCTCGCCTTAACTTGTCTTTCTGTAAAACTCACTCGTCCTGCACTAATATTGGTCTAAATCACGCGTTAAAACTATATCTCTTTTTTAGTCAAAAAACAAAAAATGATCGGAAAATTAAAATATGACTAGATTGTCTGGGTGTATAAATTTGAAAAACTCATTCATACTCTTACTTTTTTTCTAAATATTTCAGATCACAGCCAATATTATTTTCGAAATTTTCCACAAGGAGGGTACCATGTTTTTCTGCCTTAAAGCGTTTGCCAGAGGTCATTCATCCTAACTGCAATACCTTGTCACGAGAGGCTGTCTCCGTTAATTAGGACGCGGATATTTTAAATTTCGTACACTCGAGGAAGCCTTCCCTTACCACAGGGCACTCTTAGGTTCGTGGCTGTATTTGTTTTGAAAAACACTCGTAACCAGTAGCGTAAGTAAAAATTGTCTTAGAAAGAAAAAAACCTAATAATAACTTGGATTTTCTCCGAATTTTCATTTGCTTATTGGAGATTGTCCCATTTCTGATTCAGTCTTATTCTAAAAGGGTAAATTCATGAATTCAATCTGAATAAGCCTGTGATAAAATTAAAACAAGCCGCGAATACTCATCTAAAGAAAATCGTCATTTTACAAAAGCGGTTTCTTCGTCTAATGTACTTTTCCGATTATACATCTCACAGTGCTCCTCTTTTTAGTCGTTCGGGAATTCTACCGATAAAAATGCTTTACTTCAAATTGGTTGCCTCTCTGTTACATGACATCAAAAATCGCTGTGCTCCTCCCAATATTTCTGAACTTTTTACTCACTCTGAACAGGTTCATTCCTACTCTACTCGTTTCTCAGTAGCTGGAAGCTTTTATATAAAACAGGCGAGAGCAAATCATCAGTTGTTTTCCTTTTCTAGAGTTGGTGCGAAAATATGGAATGGCATCCCCCATGAACTTCGTAAGCTAAGGAAAGCACCTTTTAAACGTGAGCTAACTCACCTGCTTTTGAAAATTCTTGAAATTGAGGAGTGACTGGCTCAGTTAAAACCTTTAACATGATTATCACTACTATCATTTATTATTTATTTTTATTTACTCATTTATTTATTTATTTCATTGTTGTGTGTGTGTGCGTGTGTGCGCGCGCGTGCGTGCGTGCGTGCGTGTGTGTGTGTGTGTATTTGAGAGAGCCTATACAGTGTCTGTTTAAGTAGCCCGCCTAGAATAGCTTTGCTAACTGCGGGCTAGAAATGTCTTTATTTCTCTAATTTTAAAAAAAGTCAATTTTTTTTTTTCAAACAAGGCTATAAAGCGAAGTCAGGCAAAGAAATATGTTCTGTGTATCTGGATGTATCAGGATGAATAGCAAGAACTGATGATTTTTTAGAGGATACAAGACACCTTTCAGATTTCAATCAAGCACTTAGATTAGCTTACTGACAACTTGATTACGGAAAATAGGGTTTGTACTAAATTAAATCATCTCCCGAATTTTTGAACCCTGAATACTCTTTATTTTTTGCAAATTTCAAATTTTGTTCCGGTTTTCACAAAAGAGTTTGGAGTATATTTATCTCTCCCATCTCTCCACCCTCTCCCCCTCTCATTCTTTCTTTCTTTCCTTTTTTCTTTTTTTTTTTTTTTTTTTGAGGATCCAATTAACCAGACCGATTGTTAAGCGTGCTAGTTTTCGAATGCATCTTTCTCGCGAAATTAAGTTCCACGGCTATAGGTACGGTAAAGAAACGTTCTTTATCATGAAAACTGACATAATTCGTGTTCGCAATTATGTGATTTAACAATCACCTCTTTCAAGAGTTAAACGTTCTCTATAACACACTTGAAAATACTCTGAGAGTCTGGCCGCGCCGTACATCCTTTGACTTAAAGAATGAGAAGACAAAACATTTCCTGTCACTGTGATTAAATTTAGGAGCCATCATTCGTGAAGAAACAGATCGAAAGCAGATTCCCCAGCTGCATGTATTTGGTGCATTTTTAATTTGTTCGTTACAGATATAACACGTTTAACCCCATTAAGCTTTTTACAAACAATTTTTGAGTAATCTGCGAGGTCATGTTTGCTGGTATTTGCAAATGGCATGGCTGATGGGTGTCAGCTTTGGCCGTGTGACGGTTGACTTTGAAACTATTAACAGCATTTTTCTGTTGATAAAACAGGGTGCGGGAATTTTGTCGTGTGGATCATTCCTGGCATATAAATAACAATGGAGTTTCGAAACTTATTTTCAAAAACTGTTTAGTGTGTTTACATTTAAATTTCCTTAAGCATTCTTCACTCGGAGGAAGTGGGCTCACTCCGGAGAAAGAAATTTCCCTTGCTTGGCTCAGCCCACTTCAAAATACATTCTTAGCATTCTCGTTGTCAAATATTCCCAGATTTCATTTTCGTTCTGTTACCATGTCAACAAGAGCTGATAGTCCTCGAGAGATCGCATATCCTTCATCCAGCGTTTGATCGTGACCATAGCTAATCTAGATCATAGTCAATCGTGACTTAAGTATTGTGCCAATCGTTTCATCATGGCTTCATCAAGGAAAAATAATCTGTTAACTGATGTTCAAAGATCCATTTTGTCTCGGTATTTTGACCAAGGCATGACTGGAAAGGGTCAAACCCACAACGATCTCATTGAACAGGCTAGTGCAGAAGCTAAAGGGGCTAAGGAAACTGTAAAGGTAAGACTTGCATTGGTTAAAATGCTTTTATAGATTCCATATATTTATATTAGATAGTAGCGTAAATATGGAATGTTGCTCGGATCCTTTTCTGTCATCTTGCTGGTAAGGCGTGTGTTTCAGACCCTTTTACTGGTGGTTGCTGCGAATGTCACGCACCGTAGTGAAATCTTCCAAGCGTTTTTACTATTAAATAAATTAGTTATACACTTTTGAATTAAATAAAAACCGATTCGATTTACTATTAGTTCTTTAATTGTTATTGATTATTTAGAATTGGATTGGAAGCGAACGAAAGAAGAGAAAAGCAGCGGCAAGTTCGACTTCAAGTGACCAAGTTACTGCACCTCAGCAAAAAGCGTAAAAAGCATCCCCTACATACGAGCTCCTACGTCATACAATAACTTTTGTAAGGAGCTGTTCAACAAAGGTAAAAGTTTATGAAATATTCTTCTATGCCACATATATTATTACGAACAAACAACACAGAAGTTAAACACCCGTTTTGAACTTGATGTTTCTTTTCAAAGTGAACTTAATCGAAGCTATGTTTGATCGAGTAGGGTTTTTGTCGTTCTTTAGTAATTGGATAATAGTTTAGAGCTAAACAAGAGAGTAATTAAACTAAACGCTCATGCGCACTTTGTATTTAAATTCTAGATCAGTGTCGAAACCTTTCTATGGTAGAAAGAAATTCGTGTGCTGCCAAAGAGTGGACGAAACTCACTGATGAAGAAAAAAATTTAGATAAGAGTTCGCAGAATATAGCGGGCGAATTGAATGCCGAAGATATTGAAAGGACCATAAAAAAGATAAGAGATCAAATAATTAAGCTGGTGAGTCATAATTATTATATTATTTTCAATTCCTCGGTGTTTGACGAGAATCAAAATAGTATATTCCACATTGATTCCGTTGACTTATTTCAATCAGTTCTCAAAATACTTCAACAACACGGGTCGGGGGAAATGTGAAAAGGTAAATCTTCAAATCCCCACCTCAATAGATCCTGTGAGTATTTGAGCATATAGATTTTGCATAAAAAACGAACAAAGAGAAAAAAAACATTTGAATATGGTAAAAAACAAAGATTGAAGTATAGAAAGCTGGAGAAGAGGAAGGAAGAAGAAGCAAAGAATGAAACTGAGTCGCAGAATTAAATCCTTAATCATTGAGTTGTTAAACTCTTTCCTGTCAGCTTAAATAAGCTTCTTGTTAAATCCATCATTATTTCATAATGCTGAAAATATATTGGCCTGTTCATTTAAAAGCTGTTGAACTGTCTCTTATAGGTAAACATTCTTGATGAATATGGCTGTTGCACTGCGGTACTACAAAAAGATCCTGATGGACAGTTGTTTGGTTTTGGATCTCCTGCAGGTCAAGACTTTTTGTCAAGGAATCCCGAGTTGATGTTTAAATTCAAAAGCCATTTTGGTGGTAAGCTTTTCACTATTTTTTCGCAGTGTATTTCTACAAAATCTAACACCTCCATGTAGGTCACATGTAATAAAGTTTCATGAGTAAAGTGTAAGATGCCGGGGGTTGTCCCATATACTGACTTCCGGAATATGGGAATGATCTGCTGAACAGGGTAGAGTTTTTCATGCTTAAGCTTTGTGTCAAAAATAGTGTATCCTTTTGAACTCCATTTCCAACTTTGTCTACAGTTCCTGTCAAGTAATTCAGGGTAAACATATACCATTATAATGCTAAATAACCAACTATCCTCAATGACAGTGACCACCACTCAAGAATTAAACTCTTTCTGATCTTATAGGTTATTATCAAAAAATATTTTTATTTGTCACAAGGGTAATTAATGGTGTAGGGATCCTGTGGAACACCCATATTCCCTAAACCAGTTGGAATACACCCTCGGAGTAGTTAGTAGCATCTAAATTATGTTTATTTACAGGTGCAGACAACAAAGATGTTAGATATAAAGACATAACAGCATTATTCAACCAAAACTACAGTAAGATTGCTGTGATTATTGTATGCATGCATTTGTGTGATTCCATGCACGTTCTTGTGATTACAACTTTTTGGATTCCAGCACACACCTCTTCATTAATAATTATTACTTAAATCTCTGGGAGCGTGTAATCCCATATATTGGATATCGTAGAAAATATATAAGAGTACACACTCCCAGATAATTAACTAATAATTATTAATTAAAAGATGCGTGCCTGAATCCAAAAAGTTGTCAGGGTTTCAAGCTCTGTGTCAAATAACAGGGTATTGACTATTCAAATCCATTTCCAATTTTTTTCTGTCACATTCAGAGTATATGAAGGTGTAGTCTGGTCGTACGGGTGATTGTAGTCCTGAGAAGGACTGTTGTCGGAGGTAGTGACTGACGTTTCGACAACCTGTGCGGAAGTCATCATCAGAGTCAAGTGATGATCACACTTGACTCTGATGATGACTTCCGCACAGGTTGTCGAAACGTCAATCACTACCACCGACAACAGTCCTTCTCAGGACTACACTCACCCGGACGATCAGACTACACCTTCACATGTTACCCCCGGGTTCAAACCATTTACTGCATTCAGAGTATAGCTTTATATACTAATGAAGCACTTTTAAATCTCGGCCTTTACCGAAAAAAAAAAAATGTGGCCTCCACCCTACAGTTGTTAAATTATAAAAATATTTTTATTCTGGCAGTTATTTAGCAATAACTCTTTTTATTTGTCATAAATACGATATATGAATTTGAGATTTTCAGGTTGACCATTTCGGGGTTCTGGCTGAACACCCGAACCCAAGTCCACATGGTGTTTACCCCTCAAGTTATGATAAAGGCTAAATTATTATTCATAGATGTTATAAAGTATATTGTTCTTTGGGTCTTGGGACCAACATCATTAAATACCACCTATATACTCAATCTTGTTATGGTTTGAGAATGCTTATATTATCTTTTACATTATCACTAATATCATACTTACTCAAAAATGTCAATGATGTCATATTGCTATTTCCTATAAGGGCAAGCCATAATGAATAATTATTGGAGCTCCTCCAACGTTATATAAAACTTTCTGTTCTCAGTGATACAGGTTTCTTAATCATTCTATAGTTGCTTTTACTGGCACAGCCAATTGAAAGCCCTTAAATTATTGTTATCAGGGATATCTATGGGGCTATGCTAAGTGTATCACAAAAAACTCTAAAATAAAGGATACACCAGACGATATTTTCATCAAAATAGGCGTGTTTTGGGAAGTCTCAACAGCCCTAGAAAATTATTACATTCTCCGAAATCTTAGTGCTAAAATTACAAAAAGGAACAGGTTCACAAATACTGGTAGTAATCAATTCGTTTTTCAACTTCAACTTTTTATTTGGTTATCCATATTTTTTCTTTGATAGACTGTTCAAAATAGAAACAGAATTATTATATACAGAGGCTTGTTTTTAGGTTAAAAGTATTTTGAGAGTTTGTAAGTGTATGAATCATGAGTACGATGCATGTTGCATGTTAGCTACCATTAAAAGATCTTGAAGGATGTATTTTAATCATCAAAAATAACACCTGTATGATGAAATCCATATGCACACAGAATTAATATATGCTGACTTAGTTTTCTCATTACCTTTAGGTCAAATGGTTGGAAAACCTTCAAGAGTGCCATACCTCGAGGGTGGTTTTGAGGTTGAGGGACTTCCTGATGATTTGCCTTTTCGGAAGCCTTTCATGTATGAAGCCCCATTGCAAGGAAATAGTGATGATGCTGTTGAGACTCCAATTGATCAAGAGCCCATCCCAACAGAAGCCACTCAACAAATACTGGCATCCCTCTTAGCCCACATTGCTGGAGACAGAGTGTCAAGGCGTGCACTTAGTGGTGGTGGTATCATAAAAGAAGAAGAAAGCGAGGGTTTAGAGCTCACATTCAGTAATCGTGAAATGTGGATCCTACAGTCATACGGCATCACATATTTTGATACAGATGCATGGAAGGGGCTTTGGCACAATGTTCAACCTGACACAGAGCATGATGGTGGTATCATCCTTCCTGTGCTGAGTGGAGGAGAGGATGAGAAGTTTTGGCTTTCTTTGTGCTCGCTGAAATTGGGCACTATTCTAAAAGCATCAAGTGGCAACGCACTAAAAGGACACTGGTTAGACAGGATTCCATCATCATCTAGTGAATATCGACTACTCACTGACATGACCAACAGTGTCACCAAGCTTAATGCCATCAAGCTCGAGAATGGCACACCTCTCTACCACTTGTATGATGCAACGCCTCTACATGTACTCTTCTGAGATTATAAAAATTTCCAATAATGTCAAGATCAACATGTTATATATTGGTAAGCGTTCTTTCCTTGTATCTCAGTTTTATTGCTAATCTGGTACCCCTGGGCAACAGAGCTAGGAGAGGTATCTTTGCATGGTTACCTGGGAGTGAGTGACTACCACTTTCATAATAAGCAAAGATGGTTGTAAAACATTCTAGAACCAGTTTTCACAATTTGCAAAAAAAAATTTCAATGGGTAATTATTGCTTATCTTGAAAACTAGCTACAGTAGCTAACTTATTTCTAGTTCTTTTAACAAAATTTGGTTATTTGAAGAAAAATTGATTCACTGATATCTCCACTTTTGGAGTAAGTGAAATAAATACTCTGAAACACCTACTTTTATACAGACAAGAATTTAATTTGCATTTGTAAAATATTTTACATTTCTCTGTCTAAGCTTCTATTGTAAGCTTCTATGTATTATATCTTTTAGGAAGTTACTATAGCATTCAAAACTGCAACTTGCACAATTATTGTACAAAATTTTCTATATTTTCAGTCCACACTGTTCTTTATAAAATGTTTTCATACATTTGCGATTGACAGGAATGCCTGATTGTGAAATTTAATTGCTGAAAACACTATTTATTTATTTATTTGTTTTTTTTTTTTTACTTTTTTAATTTACGGTTAATTGATATATTTTGGTGTGGGAGTATTTTGGATATTTTCCCAACACTTTGTCAGTATACATCTGTGCTTGTGAATGAGATTGAGATAAGGGGTTCCTCTCTCCCAGCTCTCAGACCTTTGATACCCGGGTTACTTAAAAACACACAGTTTACACTTTTGGGTCTGCCATATCCAGCCTTAATAGTGTGCAATGTTTTCTTTAGGACTTGACTACTGTCTGTAGTTGTGCTTTCTGTAGTTGTGTGAAATGTGCATAGTTAGAAAGGATAGTGATAATAAAGGTTGCATGCAGACAACGAATCATTTCAAGGCTGGAGATGATAAACTGATCACAGCTGCACAATTTATTATTGGTCACTATTGGTATCATTCACTCAAACAGTGCTTTCCATTTTGGTATTTGACTTTTTATTAGAGCTCATTTAACATTAACAATCTAAATAGAGTAAAAGACAAGGAATAGTTCAGATGTTGGTCTTTTGCCGCATCGAATGTAATTGTTGAGTTTTGTAAATTAAAACTGCAGTGCCAGGATCAACAGAATTTGCCAAACGTTATTCCTGTGGACGTTTTAAACTTATTGTCAGCCATAACAAAGTTTCTTATCTTACCAGAAAATATTAATAAGACTACTAATAATCTAGTTTAGGAAGCATGTACAAATTTTGATAGCTTATTTTCATGTTAGCATAGAGCATTAATCATAGTTTTGCAGTAGTAACGGACAAAACAATATATTATATTTTGTTGATACCGTTCGTTGTTCAATATTAAAGTAATAAATAATATGGAACTTGTGAAAATGCTCTACTTAGAATATTGTATAAATGTATTTGTAATTGTGCATGTAATCAAGAATCAGGAAAATTATTAGTAATTTATCATGATAGTTTATATCATTACGTTGATATATGATTAATTTGAGAATTTCAAAGTAACTTTTCACAACTGTAAAAAAGATTTCATTTCAATGACTAAAGAACCACTAGACAATTTCATTCCTTTCAACAAAAACATAATATACTCAGACTTACAAGACGGCAGAATATCCCTCTTTCTGGAACAAATACACTGAAACAGTGGAAAATGAACTATATGTGTTATCAAAATAACCTCTAAATCTATCTGACTTAAGTTTATTTTTTGGTTTTGAAAACATGTACACTGTGCTTAAATTGAACAACAAAAATTTAACAATATTCGAATATTTCAACACAATGAATTAATTTGTCAGTCTATAAAATAGATCTTGGCACTTAGGTACATTAATTATGGTATTATGGGTTTATTCATCATTATCATTACGGTGCAAATCAATTACATTTTTCAGGAATGCTATTTGTCTGTGATTGGCCAAGGAACGATACAACCATTCCTGAAATATTTCTGTCTGGTCATGGTTTTGTGATTCTTACTGTAAAACATACATTTTATTTCCATGTTTGGCATAAGCCTGAGGTATACTTGCATGCAGTCTCTGACTCATTAGTACAGTCTGATTTTGGTTAGATTATAGAGAGGTAAGAGCCTTGTACCTTTTTGACCCTTTCTTTATGTTGTGCTTCTGTTGCAAATGATAATCCATTCGGTAACCTTCCCACTTGCATGACTTAACTGAGCAAGGTCGCAATGGCCTCTTATTTCCCCTCTTTGCTTCTCTAGAAGAGAAAAAAATTACTGAAGATGTAAGATGAGTGATATGATTAGTGAATAGGGTTATCTTGATACGAAGAATAGGCTGTTTTAGATAAATTTGGATATACAAAAAACATATTGGCCTTACAACATCCACATTTGCATTTTCACAACAGCTTAATATTTTACTCACTCATTTGTGATTATGAGGCAGCATAATTCAGATTAAAAGTAAAAAATTAAATACCGTTCTCATGGATGTTACACGTATATTATCAATTTGGTGTGTCTTGATTAATATGACACAACCTGAAACAACCATGAGATCACTGAGTTGGGCTAATTTTGTTTGTGCAGTAAATGGTTTGAACCAGGGGGTAACATGTGAAGGTGTAGTCTGATCGTCCGGGTGAGTGTAGTCCTGAGAAGGACTGTTGTCGGTGGTAGTGACTAACGTTTCGACAACCTGTGCGGAAGTCATCATCAGAGTCAAGTGAATGATTGTTGTCGGTAGAATGTTCTTATTCCAGCTCGTGTCAAATGATCGGTTGGTTTTGCCGTGATGTTATTGGCTGTAAGACTCAAGTGACGTAAGTCGGTCATGATTGGTCTGTTTCGATCTGTCGGTAAAGTTAGGTCGTTCTTTTTTGGTCGTTTGTGATGTTTATGTCGTGAATGAGTCGTTTGTATGGAGCGGATAGTTGTTGACATCTGTTTAGGGGAGTCTGTTCTAAGTTAGTAAACCAGCTTTCCAGAGTCAGTCGTTGAAAATAGTCAGTGCTGTAGGTTAGGCATTGCGCAGAGTCCCAGTCAATGTTGTGGTTGGTAAGTCGATGGTGTTCAGCAATGTGATTGCTGACATCACCTTTTCTCGTCGCCCGTCTGTGTTCAGTCAGTCTTGTTGTGAGGTTTCTGCCAGTCTCACCGATGTAGGAGGCTTGGCAGTCGGAACAATTGATCTTATAAATCGTTCCCTGTCTGTTCCTCGGTTCGTCACCGAGGTGAACCAACACCGACAACAGTCCTTTTCAGGACTACACTCACCCGGACGATCAGACTACACCTTCACAATTTTGTTTGTATGTGTGTGTCAATTTTGTTACTGATATTCTAAAAGTCAAAAACATGTCTTTCATTGCTAGTTCTTTAATTTTTAAGGGTGTAGACAGAATAAAAATGATAACCTAATAAAAAGATTATTTTAAGGACGTCGTATCGTTTGCGCTATTTTTGTCAATAAGGCTCATGTAACAGTGTTGACTGAACGCAAGTCCCGTGACATAAGTACGAGCGTTGCACAATTCCTCCAAAAACTCTTAATTTTTGGGAAAAAAAAATATAGCTAACAAAGCAAAAAATATTGAAAGACTGTTTTTGGTCTAAATATGTTGATGAAATTCGCTCCAAATGATTTTAATGTGTTAACGTGCTGATTTCGTATGCGTGCTAATTTTGTTCTTGATCTTCGTGTAATAACTTTGTCAATACATGCTAACATACTCATATTGATCAGGACCGTATATCACCATAGCGTGAACAGGTGATTTTCCCATGCTGATCATGTTAAAACGTATACAGTTAAATCAATATTGATATTAATACACATTACCCGTAGAAAAGTTCCCAGTAGCGGAAGACATCGATTAAAAAATGAGTTTCTACTTTTAGTTAGAATTTCGAAAATGGCTGCATGTGTTTACCGTCTCATAGGGCGCCAGACCTAAAACTCAACATAACGCACTCAAGTAGCGTTGAGTTCCAAATGTAAATCAAAATAATTTGCCGACGCGGTTTCGCTTCGCAGACGACGCAAATTTTGGTGATATCACGTTGTTGTTTTGCAAAGGACAGCTAAGAAATGTACAAAGTTTTCAAACGCACGTACTGGGCTCTTGTTCTGCCAATTAGATCTATTGTTTTTCCACGTTCTCATTGCCGTAGCCGTCGTGGTTTGCTTAAAGTCCCTAGTATTAGACATTGCACGCGAGTACCGCATTTTACAAATACTTGCGTATTTTCATTTTCTAAGTGGCGATGCATGCACCTCTGATCTAGCTATTTCAAATCAGACGCAACCTTTCTTATCAGCAATTTTCAAGACATATGTGACTGTATGGGGATGATCTGCTGAACAGGGTATGCTTTTTCAAGGTTCGCGAAGGGTATCCTACTCAACTTTATTTCCCACTTTGTTTCAGTTTCCATTAATACTCAGGGTCTCAGTTTCCATTCATACCCAGGCTATACATATACTAAATGGACGTTAAATTATTAACGCTATCCAACATCGATCCTACAGGGATATAAAGCTAGGTGCTCATCCGGACAGGTTCTTAGGAGTACAACCAGTAGCGGATGTAGAAAAAAATCAAAATAGGGGGACTTTTCTTTAATTGAGAGCAAAAGCACTCATTCTTTTGGGATAGGCATTGTTATTCGTATTGTAATTCATGTGGTAGAGGGAGGGACAAGTGACCCCGTTCTACCTCCCTGTATCCACCCTTGCAAACATTAGGAAAGAGATAGAAAAAGGTTCAGAAAAATCAGAAAAACAAAACATTTATACAAGTACACTTTTTATTAGCGAAAATTAAGAAACCTATTTAAGAACCTAGCGAGCCTGATTTTCAGTCAAGCACCATTTATATAGAAACCTGTTCAAGCTGACTTGAAAAAAATCTAGGTTCTCTGAACAAGAGGTTTTATTGCATTGCAATCGAAGCTGCAATTGTATTGGCCCAAATGTTTCACTTAAGTCATGTTGTTATAATATTCATGTGAGTTAGTAATTATAGTTATAAAATATCCTCTTTTATGAGGTATCGACTATGCATCGTCACCAAATGGCTTCTTATTATTATCATAACAACAATTTTTACAATGAAAATGCACCATCATTGATCTAGATTGTCTGTTTGTTCGTTCTCATCATCTTCAGTTTCATCCCTACCAATACGGACGTCATCAACATCATCATTATCATTTGCAGCTTCATCTTCAAGTAAAGACAGTGTTGATTCTCCAAGAATGATTTCTTCGTTGGCCCTTTTCTTCCAACAAAAACACATTTATGATTTGTATTTTTGTACAATGGGCTAGGATGTTACTTTGAGGATCCACGTTGACTGAACTGTAAATGGGAGATTGCGTATCTTTCACTATAACAAAAACTTCATCACCTGACAGATCTCCAAATTGGGCTGTTCTCAAAGCTTTCAGTTGGGGTATGAGCAGTTTGACACTGGCTGTTATCTTGGTAAGTTCCTTGTCCGTTCAGCTTTTTAGTAATAGCTTGTCCATCTGCAAAGACAGATTACAAAATAAGGTAAATAAATGTGAATTAAATAAATATTCTGATTACACTGGAACCTATCCAAGTCCCCACCCAGATAAGCCAGACACCTCCTGAGCCTCTTTTTTAATCATTCTGTGCATCTGTCTAAGACACACACATAAAGCTCGTCTTCAGAGTGTTTATCACCATTATCCTGTCATATCAAGAACCTATCATTTACCTGCATACTTTTTCCTCATTTCCAGAACAAAAGTCCGTTCCGCTGCTAGGTGGTGTAGTTTTTTTGAGTAACTGACACCCTTGTTTAAGCTTGAGGCGAGCAAAAACTTCTTTATACAAAGAACTTGCCACAGACCACTTCCTTTTAATTCCTTGTTGCCTCTCAATAGATGTTTGCAACTTCTCAAGCCTAAATAAAATATTACAAACAAGGACATCAGAAAGAAATATCACAACTGGCACTGAGTTAAAAATACTGAAGTAAGCATGCAATTACTTTTTAAGATACTTTTCCTTGACACAATATTTGATTCCTTAAAAGAACCTTAAAGAGATTAAATACCATACACATGAGTATGCAGTTGAAGAATTTAATGAATCTCATATTAAATACTAATCTGTTTATACATCAGTGTCAAATGTTTTTGCATTTTACTGTTTTGGTTTTGATTCACACTTAGTTCCTACCTATAAAAATTTTTTGTTACATAAAGTTTACTGGATGAATGAATTTTAGAGATTTATTTGTGAGATTTACAGTACAAACCTCTGTATGTGTTTCTTTATTGATTCAACTTCCTGATCAGTAATCTCAGAATTGGACTGCAAGTTAAGCCTAGAAATAATAATGACAAGTTTTATTGTTGTTTATACTGTATCATAAGTACTTGTAACAGAGCACTAATGAGCTACAACATAATTCTATTGCAGTGATCACTTCTATGGATAGGAGATAATTATTAGTAATTGTTAAGCCTCCCATGGAAACTCAAACATGCCATGCACCATTCGACTTCAGTCATTTGTTTGAGTTTAGTGCTGTATAGATTATCCTTGATTATCCAATGCGTAACTCGAATGATTTGAATATCATTTGTGGGCTCTGGTATAAATGTGCCATATTTGACCGCCAAACTGTGCTATGTGATGTATTAAATAAGGGCAGTTAGGGAGAATGACTAGCTTTATATCTATTAAAGTTAATAATTGAAATAATATTGGAAAATATAATAATGATAATAAAATATATAACAATCATTATTATCACTATCATCATGAAAACTCCTTGTAACTTACTTAAGATCGTTTACAGTGCTAAGGCTTACAACATACTTCTCATCCCATTCCAGCTCTATAGAAAATACAATAACGTTGGTAAATTATTGTAGCTGCAATAATTCCATGCTGATTTGATGCACTAACATACAGTATATTTAGTTACTACAATTCAGATCTATGTAGTAATGACTGTACCTATTTAACACAAGCAATCTAAATTTTAGTAAAAAACCAAACCCACGCATTTTTTTGGGGGAAAAATGGATATTTAAAAGCGTTCTATAAGTATCTGGAAAAAGTTGTACACAGCATTGAAAATTTATTCCTTCTAATACGTTTTGTAATGTAGGCATTCGTCAAGGTTCAGTTTCATGTATTGCGGATAACGCTATCCAAGGCATAAATTGCTTTCAAACGGATAAGTGATTGTAAAAGGCGTTGTATCCTGACATTTTGTAAAGACCTATCCAGTAGATAGCGTTATCCAACCTTAGAACAACCGAGGCCTGAACTATTAGAGCAATTATGTACCCTCGGTGACAGTCCCCGCTCCCATCTCAGTGCTGAGCATTCCCTTAAGCTGTCGCGTTTTCATGTTATCGACATTGACAGGGGGAGAGGGAGGAAATGTTGCAGCAAACGGGACACTGGTTTTAGATACTTCTCCAACAATGCGGCTGAAAATTACTAATAAAAAAAACTTATCATTAAGACAGACAACGTATTCCAGTACCCGAATAAACAGCCCTTGGCTGCTAACCTATGAAGTTTGCTTTAATAATAATAATAATAATAATAATAATAATAATAATAATACATAATAATAATAAAAGTCTTTATTCCATCATAAGATAAAACTACATATCTTATGTTACAATGAATTTGGAAAAACTACAACAGAAATCTACATACATATTATGAATTAAAAAGTAAGTCATTACAATAAATGGAGCTTAAATATCAACCTATTTACAAAGGTGTTCATAAAGCGCTGTGTATTATTTTTCGGGCGTGTGCAGCCTTTTTTCCTACGATTATGTACATATGTCTTTTGGACAGGAATGATGTATTTCAGGGGGTGGCAATCCGTTGATTTTAGTTTCTTCAAAATGTTTCGGTCTTGTTTGTTTAAAAGGTTCTTGATAAAAAAAACTGGAAATGAGATAAAACCGCGTTTATGACATCGGTCTAAATACTTTTGTACAACCGTAAGATCGGACTCAGATGCCTCATAGACTGAAAGTGCATGGCTAAACTAAGCCAAAACAATGGATATAAAAAGATGATCAATCTTTGCCTGAGAGTAATGTTCCTTTCTCAATGTTCGTAGGACGTGTAAACACTTCTTTGCTCTCACAAGCTTAGTTCCTACATGCTCATCAAATTTTCCGTCCACTCTGTAAAGTTTTTCCTAGTAAAACGAAGCTATTACATTGGGGAATATTATTAATTGGGGAGTAGAGTACATTATGATTTTCCTTTCTAACAACCAGCTCTTTACATTTGCAAGGGTTGTAGACCATTCAATTGTCTTTACACCATGTTAAGAACTTTCCTACTAAGTCGGCAGACGGGTCACTATTCCTAGTGATAGGCGAAAGAGTAGTGGAATCATCGGCATATTTAAAAAGCACAGGGTAACCATTAAAAAAAATCTCCAAATCGTTCAAAAATATATTAAAAAGATACGGTCCGCTTACATTACCTAGTGTGGTTCCTCTGTTGACAGATTTCCACTGTCCTAAAAAATTATAACTAACACCACGTTGTTGTCTTGCATAGAGGAAACTATGATACCAATTGATAATGTACGGATTTAGAGGTAGCTGTTTCAGTTTGGCAGACAAAATAGCATGGTTCACAAAATCGAAAGCCTTACTGAAGTCCATAGTAAAAATTCGCACTGCGCTACAGTCACTACTATCTAAATACTTGTATGTCTGGTGCTGGATAGCGAGCAAGGTATTTGCGCAATTACCCGCCTGTCTATATGCAAATTGGGTGTGGCTCAGGTTGTTCTCAATGACTGACTGTGCTTGTGTACGATACACGACCTTCTCGAACAACCGGGCAATAACGGAAGTAACTTTAATACCACGGTAGTCTGAGTCCTCTATAGGCATGTTCACTTTGGGGAGAGGATTAACTTTTGCCCTTTTTCCAGGAGTCGGGCCATGTATGAGTAGACAGCGACAGATTCCAAACGTGAGTGACGATTGATGTGAGTAGCTCAGCACAGTCTTTCCAGATCCAGTACGGGAGGTCGTCTGGTCCCGTTGCCGTTTTCTTTACATGAACTAAGGTATTCCAAACACATCGCTCAGATATTTTCGGGGACTTTACACTGTCCGGGATATCCATATCAATAGGTCTAACGTAAGTGTCATCATAGCACAGGTTGGCGAAGTAGTCGTTCAGACGAACTAGAGAGTTCTTGTCCAAAGTTATAAACGATGACCTGCGACGCTGCGATAGGGCGTCCACGCCCTTCCACCACTCACCGCTACCAATGGTAGCCAGTTTTCTTCTGTTCTCGGTTATCAGCTCAGAAATGCGCTTATTAAATAAAGATAGACGTTCCTGTTTTTTAAAGATATATTGGACTTAGTCCTCAGCATACGCTTGACTAATGGAGAGATCCAAACTGGGTCACGCGATGACATGCGTAGAGATTTTTGCGGTATAAACTTATTCATCACTGCACGAATCTTTACCTCAAGCACCTCGACCGCCTTGTTTATGTCCACCTCATTGATGACGTCACTCCAGTCCAACGTAGTGAGTGCAAGATAAAATGACTGTTTCTAATGTTCCCTACAGTCCCGCACAAGAACTTTGCGGCGCGCAGGTTTAAGTTTTAATCCCGCCGGTAAAACAAAGCCTTCATGGTCTGTCTTAATAAGCATATGTATGGGATATGCTTGACCGAACAGATCCGCTCGGTTGGTCATACAATTATCCAAGCACGCGTTACCCCGCGTGAGAAAATCAACCATGAAATCCCAGCCAGACAAAGCCTTAAATTCTTGCATGTCCAAACGATTTACATCGCTACCACAGACAATAGTCGATTCTGGGTGTTTGTTCGAAACAAGGTCCACAAAAGGTATTATATAATTAATAAAGTCGAGATCCCGGTAGCTATGCTTGGGAGGATTATACAGGCCGCAAATTAGCATAATGTGATCGGACGGCAACAGCACTGTTAAAGCAATAAACTCATATGAGTTGGCCTTCTGATGTTTCATGCAAGGAATTATAAGTCTTAGATATATTTATTAAAAGTAAATATACGATTAAAGGAAGTTTAAAGGCCTTTGACTCCTTCTGGAGCTATCGTTCATGCTGGCCTAACATTCACACCCGTTAAGTAGATGTCAGTAAGGTATGCGAGACCACTAAATCATGATCTATCAACTGAACTATTCAATGGAGACCTTAAGCAGTCAGGTAATAGATATGCATACTCGATTTTCACCAACCAACTAGATCCCGGAGGATTTAACTCCAGTTGTAACCACCTAACTGAGAACCTCCTAATCAAGAAAAGAAAGTGGCCTTATTAAACGCAGACTAAGCCTCAGCTACTTCACTTTGTCTGATATTCCCCTTAGGGTGGAAAGAATCACCGTAGCTGTTCGCTGAAATTATTAAGGAAGTTTTCAAAGAACATGCATTTTGCGTTCTACTTGTTCTTTCTTACAGTTTTGGCCTTGCTGATAAAATAATAATAATAAATTGGGAATCTATATTGCACTGTTTCCATGACAGGATGATCAACTGCGCATTACAACAATGCATGGAATAAATACTAATTACATCATTACAACAATGCATAAAATAAATACTAATTACATTATTATAACAATGCATTGCAATAGATACCAGTTACATCATGTGTAGTATAAAATATTAAAAGCTGAGCTAACTAAGAACAAAAAGCCTTACTAAAAAAAATTATTCGCTAAGAGTTTTTTAAAATTGTCGACAGATTTAGCCATTCTAATTTCCGAAGGTAAATCATTCCAGAGTTTCGGCGCCGAAGCAACGAAAGCACGGTCGCCTAGGGTTTTTAGAGTTTTGAAATTCGGGTAAGATAGCAGTATTCCGTCATTAGAACGCAGTCCATATCTTTAATTTAAAGGCTTAATTTTGACAAGATCATTGATATAGGACGTTGCGGATTTGCGAATTGCTTTGAAAGTTAAAAGTAGAACCTTAAAGTTAATACGAAATGAGACAGGAAGCCAATGCAACTGACGGAGGACCGGTGTTATGTGGCAAAATTTGCTTTGCATAACAACAAGTCTGGCGGCTGCGTTTTGAACTCTCTGCAATTTGTCAATATGGCACTTGGGCCCACCGTATAATAGACTCTTAGAGTAGTCTACTCGGCTACTAATAAAGGAGTGAATAAGAGTCGCAGCTGAGTCCATTGAAGGATGTTTCCTTACACGTCTAATATCGTGTAGGTGATAGAAAGCAGCACTGCATATTTTGGTAATGTGTGCGGCCATAGTGAGTTGATCATCCATGCAAGCGCCAAAATTCTGTACCACAGACACTTTGCCTACATCGCAGTCTCCGACCCTGATAGCATTAACAGCAGCTTTTTTCAGGAAGTGTCGTGATGCTATTACAATAAATTCAGTTTTGTCGTCATTAAGCATATGTTTGTCTGTGGTCATCCACTGCTTAACATCCGAGATACAGGTTTCCATTGATCTAATTGCCTCGTCTTGACGAACAGCACAGCTTGGGTTGAACGATAAATAAAGCTGAGAGTCGTCTGCATAACAATGAAGTTTTGGAAGATGACGACCAACAATGTCGAAGAGTTTGCTTGCGTATATGTTAAACAAAACAGGGCCTAGACACGATCCCTGGGGAACGCCCTAACGAAGATGAAAGACATTTGAAAGCGCTCCCTGAACAGATATTCGTTGTGATCTTCCGGCTAAATAAGAGCGAAACCACGACAGAGCAGTTCCATTGAGACCCAGCTTTGATCTTAAACGTGTTAACAAAATACTAGGGTCCACAGTGTCACAGGCAGCACTCAGGTCTAAGAGAACGAGGAGAGTCGCGTGCCGTTTATTCATGTTAATCAGAATGTCATTGTGAACTTTCACCAAAGCGGTTTCCGTACTGTGAAATTTCCTATCTGCAGACTGGAATGCTGGATACAAATTGTTCTTAGCCAGGTGTAACTAAATCTGGTCTGCGACAGCGCTCTCAGTGAGCTTGGAAATATAGAATAAATTGCTGACAGGGCGTAGATTCTTAAAATTGGACGGTTCAGATCCAGACTTCTTCAATGAAGGTGTTATTATTGCCTCCTTCCATAATTCAGGGAAATGACCAGACTGCAAAGATGAATTAATAATTAGCGTAATTACAGGCAAAAGAACATCCATACACTCAACTACCAGTGACGTGGGTACAGGAGCTAGTGAACATGACTTCTTAGAAGATCGCATAATAATGCGCCGTACATCATCCACTGACAGCGATTTGAAGCTGGTAAGTGAGTTACAAGCAGGAATGTTATCCATATCTTGTGTCGACGACCTGGAATTCACTTTGTCAATGAAGAACCTGCCAATTTGGTTTGCGGCCTCGGCGTTGGATCCGCCGGGCAAGGATAATTTCTTAGATTCTGATAATAAGGAGTTAGCGGCTTTAAACAACCTGCCCTGGTCAGCGCTATTTTTCTTGATGAACTCGGTGTAGTATGAACCACGCGTATGATTCATCAGCAGTGTTGCATGAAGTTCTTTATCTGTTTGAAGACGGAATAATGCATTGGATCCTTTATAGATCTCCATTTACGCTTCGCTTTTCTCCTTTCTCTGATAGCGGCCTTGATGGAATCATTAAACCAAGGCATACGAGGCCTATTGACCACAGTTTTACTCTTCAAAGGAGCGCGAGATTCGATGAGCGATGAAAGGGTTGAATTATAGCAGCTAACAAGATCATCCAGGCTTAAATTGACAATGTTATCAGTGCACAGTGCTGAATTAGCAAGATCACTTTTAAAAGATTCGATATTAACTTACTTGAAGTTCCTGTAGGTGACAGTTTTAACACTTGCTTCAGGCTTTATGGAATTGAGATCACAAAGAATAACTGCGTAATCAGAGAAAAGTTGACCGATCGTGGGATTTTTCTTTTTGATCGAGTCTGATCGACGAGTGATTATCAGATCCAAGGTATAACCAAGGTTGTGAGTAGGTCCAGTTACATGCTGTTCTAAGCCTATGGATTCCAAAGTGTACTGAAAATCGCCAGCATCTGCATCACTGTCTACATCGAAGTGAAAGATTAAAATCGCCGACGATCAGAATTGGTTGCATAGATAAAATAATCGATCCTAAATATGAAGTGAAGTTGCTGACAAATTAATTGGTGGAGGGTGGTCGGTAAACAATCACTAGTCTCGCAACGAATGAGCCAGACATCACTAAAAGCTCAGAGAATTCGAATGATGAAGATGAGGAATTATTATCGCTTTGTTTAGTCGTAACCACTGAAATGGAATCCTTATAAAGTAAGGCGGCGCCACTGCCTCTGCGTCCGGTACGAGGATAACTCACAAGCTTGTAGCCGGAAGGAATAGTCTCAAGCTTTGCAGCAGTGTTTTCTGCCGTTAATCAGGTTTTGGTAAGGGCGAATAAATCAGCGTTATAGTGACTCACCAATTCCAGAAAGCCGGAAGATTTTGATTTGATGGAAGGAACATTGATCAGGCACAAAGAAAGCGGCAGTCGTGATAAGGTTTTCAGAGAATAAACTGGGTTGGATGTTACATTCGTAAGATTGTTGATATTTCTTGATCGAAGAATTGATCGAGACCATGAAGTACTCACATGCTGCCTGTAATTGCTATTTAAGCAAGGTCCAGGATTAGGATTAATATCTTCGCATAAGGCCAGTCTATTTAGTTGAAACGTAGCTGCGGTGGCAGAATAATAGACAGTTCTTGTAGCCAGTTATGCTTTCCTCCTTGGTCGATGAACAAGATGGCGGTGATAATAATGCAAATATATTGAAGCGGAGTAAGCAGGCTGAATGTGTTATTAGGTGTGTTCTATCGTCGATAAATGGGTGCTTGGTAGCATTGCTGAGCCGTGCGTGGTAGTGAGAGCCGTGAAAATAGTGAAAATCTGTGTTAGAGTTGAGTAAGACCAGCAGAAGGAGAAAGGCACGTAGAAGAAGTTCATGCATTTTTTAAGTCATTTTGCAACCAATTATTTTTGCAATAAGAAGATTACAAACGGTTGAAATTTAAGGGCAGCCTGAATGAAAGTTTATTTAAAAAAAAATAGGCACGTCTACAATGCTCCCCATGCAATTTTTATATTTCTGCTATGCTATCCATGAACATTTTTGACTTATCGATGCCGCACAATGGAAAAGATTACTGTTGATAGACAACTGTAATTAAAAACCCAGTTTTAATAATTACAAAGTATTCACAATAGTTAATATGCTTTTAAATTGATACACCCTTCGACGAATGGATCGTATAAGCGCCTTACACCCTGACGATTTCTACGTGCGATGAATACAGATAAGATGTCGAGATGTGTAATTCATTTGAATAAAGATCATTTCGTTTTAACTGATAAATGATTACCAGTTTTATTCAACTTGTTACGATTTTTTTTAAGTTGAGACACGTTAACAAGGCATAGTTTGGGATTCTAATTTCTTTTTTGCAGAGTGAAAACACTAACTTTACCACGAGGAAGAAAATAGAACATTAATGGGAACTACCCGAAAAATATTTTACCCCTTGTTTAAAACGGACTAATGGACAGCTAACTTGGGACGATATTAACATATCAAGTAAAACGATAAAATGATAGTATGACTGCTGGTCTTACTATCCCCTGTTCTTAGTTAGCCTAAATATGTTAATTGATGCCGTGATACATAGACTTATCAATAAAATCTGTTTTTAATCTCGTATGTGTTTCGTTCATCAACCTGGTAACCTCTGAGGATCAATGCAGGATAGAAATTAACATTCGTTTTCAAGGAAATGACTGTAGCAGCTCTTCATATCTGTGATATTTTATGCGAAGAGAAATTGTCTGTCAGAACTAAAATTTTTACACAGAAGAACATATTTGTTAGATAGACGACCGCACAAAGTAATATAAGCAAGACTAGGGAATTTCTGCTCAGACCCTGCATGGTTTTACAAGCGCCGATTGAACGGAAAAATTAAATACTCAGCCAAGAACATTGAAAAATGATTGTCTTCATTATACATTAGACTTGCCATGAACAGTAGTAATATGCTATGACAACAGAGGCGTTGAGAGAAAGAGCCAAGTCCTAAGAGAGCGCTCCTAAGGAGCCTCAGAAAATGCTTGGAATATCGCAGTCACAAGTTGTAGGCCGTCACAATTTTAACTTATAAACACGATGATGGTTATTATTAGTCATTTGTTTCTGTTTGTTTCGATGGTCTTTGTTGAGTTTCTACGCCTACACGGAAGGATCCGCGAAAAATGTGAAAAGGAAATTTTGCCTTCGATCTTTTGAACAAGTGATACTTCTAAAATATGTACTAAGGTATCGGAAATCTTCTAGGAATTTTAAAGCGGGAAGAAATCACGGAGAGAGTTATTTTTCTTGCACGGCTGTGTGCCGTGTGTTTTGCAAATTTGATCATTCTTAGGTCTTCGCATCGAGTTTGACACACACAAAGTTCTTCGCGTACAAAGCAGCGAAATAAATCCATTGACGACGTAAGAGGAAACCATTAAGAGAGAAACAGAGGCGTGTAAAGGAGAAATTTCATGGATTATTAGGTGGATTATTGATAAAGTCGAGCACGGAGCCGCGCCTTTAAAGTGCGCTAAATTGCGAGTAAAGATCCCGCTTCTGTCTTCGAATCTACACCCATTTAAGAATACAGCCATCGAATAATACTTTTGCAAATGGGCTATCATCGAAGTGGCTATTATTCGTCACCGGAAGGTAAAAAGCAAAGAAGTGGTCTGAAATCTTCACCTTGATAGACGTCCTTTATGCGGTGAGTTGTTAGTTGAATTTCATAAACTATGCCTGTATGTATATAACTTTTTATTCAAAGAAACTCGCGAAGTAGTCAACACAAAATGGATACGGGGTGTGTTGGATGGAAAACAATGTGCTTTAATAAATATCTCGGATCGGTCTAGTTTTGCTAAGATAGGAATATACAGGATGACGCACTGTTTAGCATAAAGTACTTGGTAACATGAGTGACTCATAGAGTCTTTGAATGTGATCATGCCAATTGTAGAAGCACAGTAAAACATCATGAAGTTTAAATCTTTGGTAATGATAGTTTGTATTGTTGGGAACGGTAGGGACAAAACAGTGACATGGATGAAATTTATGGTGCTATCAAAGGCTTTATTGATAATTCCATCAGATTGATACAGAAATCAAAAGTTCAACCTACTCAATTTTCAGATTCTTAAGCAGTTGTCGAGGGAAGCTTTTAAAAGACTGGTTGTATGTAAAACACCTTCCAAAAATTATCAAGGATACCTGTGTTGGGATACATGTATTTTCTTTGAAATTTATTTGCTATGATTTTATAGGTGTGTATGAGCAAGTTTTATCGATAGTGCCAGGTGTACTTTTCAAGATGAAAAATGGAAAAAAAAAAGTAACAACACTGAGTAGTATCTGCCAATCCGCATTTACTCCAGTACTTGAATGACTCCTTCGGTTTTTTACCATACTTCTGCCTCGAGGTAAAAGAACAAAGCTTGGTCTTTATTGTGGAAACGCAATGAGAAAAAAAAAAAAACTCTCCCTAGTTTGCAAGGATAAAAAAATGCATCAATAGATTTGTCAATGATTATTTAAGTAACTCCAAACTATTTTAAAATTCAAGCTAAGTGCTCTGTCTAGAAGAATCGTAACAACAATATAAAATTGACCGCCAGTAAATAGCCAATGAAAGTGGATCATAGATTGTGTCAAAGCTAATCGGGTTACAGGTGTGGGGACAGGGGAATTTTATCGAAACACAGTAAAAAACCCTCCGACTCTGCCTTCATATTCGAAATGTGAAACATTCGAAAGGTTTGTTTTAATCATGTAGGAAGGGATAGACTTGCTCGCGCGGGAAAACCACAAAAAAAAGATTGTGTAATTTCGCCGTAAAAGTGCAGAGGACCAGACGGCTCCTCCTGGACAGGCTCACGTCAACCCGTCCGGCCTTACATCAGCTTTCACTCTGGTTTTCAATGGGATAGCGCAAGCGGGGCCTGACGGGTCATTTATATGATAGTGCCTACTTAGTACGTAGCTTGTAATTTAACCATAAATAAATGGTTTCAGCTATGTTTCTAAAGATGCTGTGGTGCTGCATCGATGGGGGGTGTTATAGCATAGTTCGCTTTTTTCAACTACATTGATAATGTGAAATTGCAACCGTTAAGACCTTCTAAAGCTGAAGTTTCAACCGTTAGCCTTTCGTTAGAGGAAGTGCTGATTTCGAACCGAAAACCATAGAAAAGATTTTATTTTTTAACAAATATTCATAATCATTTACATTCTCATTATCTCGCAGTTCATGTCTTTATTTAAATTTTCTCATCGCTTTCTTATCACTCATTTTTCCCGTTGAAGACTGCGGTTTGGGCAGTCGAAAGCTCGTACTTTTTTAATCATTTTAGCCAGAAATCTTTTTTAAATTTCAACCTTATGATATAGTCTCTCCTAGGGAAGGATTGTATCGACTCTTGTCTAGCCGTAATACAATACATTGACTCAGTTCTTATTGCCTTCTCTGCACATATGTGAGGTTAGCGTCGGCCAGTGATAACGCAGCGGTTTTCTCAAGTTTTCATTACTGCCTCTAAGTGAAAGATAGATATTTTCTACTTGAAAGTCAGGGGATTTTCTTGTTATGAATATCGAGAATTCCTGCCTCCCTTTTAGTTAAGCCCCGTGCTCCAGATTGCACACCGTCGAAAGATAGAGGAATGATAAGGCCGTAGGGCATCAAGGACAGAACAGATTGCCTCCTATGATTAATGCAAAGCTGTTCATCCAAAAGGAGCTCATATGTACAACTAGTGTTTACTCAATTTGTGCTTTAGCCAGTTCCTGCGTGCTTTACAACAGAACAGAGCACAGTCAATGCTTCTATATTTGTTAATTTGCGCTCGTGCGCTAGTGGTTAAAAGGTTAATCAGAGTTGATTCAAGCGCATTGCAAATTTTAAGATATTTCTTCATGCTACTAAGCAGATTTTTTCCCTCTGAGTGATTCACAAATTGGAACCGCAAAAATGCTACATCGTACTGAGCAAACCAAAAAAACCTTGATTATGAGAAAAAATATTCGTTTTCAAACCCCACGTAACTTAGTCAAAGGATATTTTTAATTAACCAAAACGCGATGAGTACTTAAATAAAATTTAACTTTTAATTTTGACTCAGATAGTCTTGCTCAATTGTCAAGACAACAAAAATTATTTTAAACAATTTTCGATGGAATCTAAACCGATAAAAAATTATACATAGTCGCTGTATACCTCGCAAGTTACGGAAAGTGTTATATCTCTTTGTAAAAAGAATAACATCAGCATTTTTTTTTGTACTAGAGAAATAGTTCCTCGAATCTCTTTAAACAAAAGCGTCATCCCGATAGCCTAAAGTTCCTCAGTCAGTAGTTTTTAGACCTGTTCTTCCGTAGAATATACGGTGACAAACGAGTTTCCTATTCAGTGGAGGAAAGGAAGGTAATGCGTCTCAAGATTCATTCTGAAGCGCGCGATAACACTCTATCAAGTGTTTTTCATAGGTAAAACTAAGCTATCCCTGGAGGATTAAAAACTAAAAGCAAGTAATCATTGAATACGTTTATCATTACAAAATGTTACGATATGGCAGTAACAACTGGAGCGTTTAGTCACTGATAACTAAGAATCGTTCCTCTGCCAGCGGTTGGGTGAGCATTAAGTTTTTCCGTCTGCTCTCTTGACCTCCAAGGAATCTATGACATACCACGCACAAACATCGCACTGGGCAGATGGAAATATTCCTCCATGCATACTTCAGATGGACGAGGCCTTTCACTGTTAAAGCAGAAATATACCGCAAAAATTATTACAATAATGATGGATAATCTCCTGGTCAGTATTCCATAGTTTCTATCTTTTTTGGCTTCCCGAATGCACCAAGTATCAATTAGAAAGTAAAACAAGGAAAAATTAAAGAGCTGTTGAAGATGACTGGGCTGAAATTGAAAGCTGCTATGCTAGCGAACATATATGTCTTATTAAAAAAAAAGTTAAGAATAAAAAAAAAAATTGAGAATACTAATAATAGTATTCTAACCTCTCGGTTAGCTCAATGGATAAAGTTCTGGACTGTTGTGCGGGAGGTCGAGGGTTCGAGCCCCGGCTGGACCAACAATCAGGGTCTTAAAATAATTGAGAAGAATATGCTCCCTTTCTATTACATCAAGAAATGGTTAGATATTCTAGTCTTCGCGGATAGGGACGAATAAATGGAGGTCCCGTCTCCTGCAGAGTTAGGGGCAGGAGACGTTAATTTCCCACGCACGAGATTACTGTGTGATGGATGTCCTCCCCTGGGGTGGGATGGGTGGTTAACAAGACCCCCGTTGATACCAGTGTTTACTACACTGAAGGAGCTATCCTGTATAAATATAGAAGTCTAATCTAAAGTAAATAAAAAAACAAACAAACAAACAAAAAAACAAAGAAAACAAAAACAAACAATAAAAAACCGAAAAAACACTCGAGCACACATTAGGCCTATAATGGCTACGTTAAAACCCGATTACTCATTGAAAATAAAATCATAATTACGGAGCAAAGTAATAAAAAGTTAAGGGCTGTTAGGAAATAAAATCTTACCTAGGACTATGAACAACACGGCGCTGTTAAGAACCACGAACACGGCATTCACAAAAATGGAATCGTTTACTCCTTGACTCTGCTTGATGGTGGGCTGGGAATAAACTGCACCGAGGCAAACATTGAAGAATATTATCCAAAGCACAAAGGTTTGAAGTCCATCTTCAAATTTGCCTTTTATTGGTCGGACAATGGTGTAAGCAATTCCTGATGCACTTGCTGCAATTACGGCAAAGCCAATTTGAGAATGGCTTTCAGAACCAAATAACAGGACGACTGAGATGAGGGTCAGTTTGCGGTACATCTCAACTATCTCCCAGTACCAATATTTTTCTTTATAATTTTCAAAGAACACTTTAAAACCAAATCCAATTTCTTTCTCAGTGCCACACTTGCGGTATTTATAAATGGGAAACAGAAGCAAGAGAGGAAAAATGACAGGGTATAATGCAAATGCTGCTGCAATATGCCAAAACACGTTATGTCGAGTGGTTAAGCACCGGATGGAATAATCAGCTTTTAGGAGAGATATACAATCGTTTCCGTTATAGGTAAAGCACAAGTTCACACAGACTCCAGGCAGGGGTAGGATGTTTATGATTTTCTTACTTGTCATGGGGTAAGACAACAGAAGAAATAGGAAGATGTTCCGATAACATGACTTCTTTATGGCTGAGATTTTCTGCAGCTTTTGGCTCATCAAGACATCCATACTTTTGATATGAAGTTTCTTTAAGAATAGATACAGCAGAATCAAACAAACAAACGTAACGTTAATGACAATGGCTACAATAAATTGGCTGAATGGGTCCAATCGAAGTCGGGGATGTATGCAGCTTAATGGTGCAAACTGCAATATGTTTCCTTCAAAGAACTTCAATACTTTTTCCATGGAGACAAGTGCAACGGGCCACTGGACCCGTGTCAATGACGAATAAATACCGGCAAGGACCTGATAAAATCCAATCACGATCTTGGCACAAGACATGATAACATCCGCAACGGTACGATCGTGTTGGGCACGTTTTGAGTCTCCCCAATGAACCGAGGCAAAAAGAAGGACGAAGACGACAGCTATTATCGTACATGAGATGATTGTGACTAACATATTGGGACATTGCAAGCAGCTGTTAAATCGGAAATAGTGGCTGTTAGAGCACGTTGCACAAAGAGTACCTTGATATCCTGCGTTACAAGATGAGTTGATTCCGCCTTTGCACGAGTCTGGATAGGGACACTTGAGGGGCTTTGGCAACAGTCCTTCAAATATATTGAGGTTCTTGTCATATTCAGCTGTAGCGATGCGAGTGTTGGTCACAAAATCCCAGTATTTTGCCATTATATCCGTGTTGTTCCACTTCCAAAAGTAGCCCGTAGCCAATATCGCTGTGTCGTTTCTACAGTTCACTCCATGATCTGGGCATAGCATACAAGGGCCGAAACGATCCAAGCGGTAGAAATTATGAAGACATCTACAAGCACGGTAACCAGCCGTCTGATTAGTTTGGGTTCCTGTTGGGAAGAAGAAAAATGCATCCATGAATCAAATTACCCAGTATTAGGGTTCTCGGTAGTATAGCCAGAAGAAGACGATCCGCTGCATCACATAGACGGTCCACAATTTGAGTATAACTAATTCAAGCAGCCAAAGCATTTAGCACTAGGTTTCACCTTTTTTTTTCGAAAAGCTCTAGGTATTTACACGTTGTCGAAGCAATTAAAAGACGCTCGAAAAAAAAATTAATTAAAACAATGGAAAGGAAGAAAAGTTAATTTACAGCGCGAAAAGTGACTCTCATAAATGAAGTGTACACCCTAAAATCAATATGCGTTTTCTCCATACTATTCTCTATACGTTTCCTAAGGTGTTGACCAGGAGAATTTGCCTAATAATAATTTCTTTATTTGGTGATTATTTCCTTTATTCTTGTGACCTGGATGTGTGACTCAGGGCTTATATTGTGAGCTAAATTGATGGGTCATCAGTCAGTGGCCGGCACTTAGTGGGACACCTGTTAAAGTTGATTTTCTACATCACGGGAAACGCAATTCCGTTTTGGTGCGCATTGCCTGTTGTTATGCACTATTCGCAGGAATTAATGTATTAATGTCTTGAACGGAATCCCAATGAAGTTTGTGTATCAAGAGCTCTAAAGAAACCAATGCCTTTGATTTGTTGAATTGGAAGTACAGAAATGCACTATCTACTTAAAGTTTTGTAACGACGTGTGTTTCAAAAGCATTCGCAATATTACTGATTGCCCATTTGTAAACCTTGGTATGATCCTCACCATATGGACATGCGAGACAATCAGTGGGAGATTTTCCTGGATGACGCGATTCTGGAACATATGTACCCGTGCTACAATTCTTACAACTTACTTGACCCATTTCATCTTGATAAAAGCCACCTGAAGTTAAATAAAAGAAAATTTATAATGAGAATGTCCTTTTGGATTTGAATACCTTCCTAAACTAGATTTAGACTGGTAGTTAATTGATGAAATGTATATACTGAAGGTCTACTGGTTACATCTAAAACCATTAGGGGTCAAACGCAACATCTAACGCCTCGTGGAACTTCCAAAATTACGCAAAGCAACTTTTGAAGCAGGAAATGTCGCGTACTTTATCTCCTGTTTAGGAATGAAAAAATTCAACTTAAGTCAAATTAATTCAATTTCAAATTCATGAATCGGGGAATGAAAATTTCCAGTAATAAGTGGTTTGCACGTTACGTCATCGCCACCATGTTGGTGGACGTAAACAATAGATATCTCATTAGCTTCTTTTGTTCGTCCACCAGCATTGGTTCCTTTCACCGTTGTTACCTGTGTCTCTAGAGATTGGTTGCAAACATACATATGTTATGTTAATTGACCACTCCCCACGGGGGCTTTTCGGGGCCAATTCCCACCCAGTAACCACCCCAGGGGAGGACATGCATCACATAGTAATCTCGTGCGTGTGAAATTAACGTCTCCTACCCCTAATCCTGTAGGAGACGGGACCTCAAATTATTCGTCCCTATCCGAGAAGACAAAAGTATCCAACCATATCTTGATATAGATGGGCAGCATATTCTTCTCACTTGTTTTAAGACCTTGAGTGTTGGTCCGGCCGGGGCTCGAACCCTAGACCTCCCGCACAACAGTCCAGCGATCTATTCATTGAGCTAATTGAATGCAAACCACCAATAGTACTTGCTCTCACTAGGCAGGTTATAGAGAAACTTGTTAGACCGGTTTGTGCATAGAATCGTTGATTGCCCCCTAGAACGTCTACGTCGTATTATAAAAAAATAGTTATTGCGTTACGCTGCTTCACCATTTTCCATTAATTCCACTAATTTTTTTATCTACAGAAGAAATTAAAGAAAAATAACAATAAATAAATGAATAACTAAGATAAAAAGGCATTACCTGCGGGACATGTTTTGCACATGCCATTGCTATAGGTACCAGCCGCGCAAAAGGAGCAGTTCTTACATTTGAACCACCCTTTATTAGGATGACAATCCTCACATGTGAAGCTCGAATGTTCAAGAGACTTTAAAAATTGGCCATTCGCTGCGCCTTCGTCGGTCAGAATTATAAAGAACGATTCAGAAGGAGCACAAATGCTGAAAAAAAAAAAATATATATATATATATAGCTGGGTTTCATATGGGGTTATTGGCTTCCCCTACCCTGTCACCTTGAGAATTAAGTTTACCGGGAGACCACGTCTCCGATCACGTAAATCACATCTTTGATTGCCGTGTTGCCAGCATGGTTGTCCTGATAGTGTAGTGGTCATCACACCTGACTAATAACAGGGGGATGTGGGTTCAGATCCCACTCAGGGAAAATATTCTTTTGAAACATCTATTCTATTTAAGTATGATTACTTGGGGTGTACATGGTCAGGGTTTCCCTTGTATAAAGAATTTATATATATGTAACAGTTTTGGATCATTAATAATCTTAATGTAATGAAAGTCGGTCGCAAGCCTTAAGGGAACCGAATAGACCAACGAGAAACACATCAATAATGAGCCTTTTTCAAGAAGTTTACCCTTTACACAGACTTAGAAACTCCAAGAGCATAAATTTCCTTATTTATACAAAATATACATAAAAAAATAATAGAACTCGAACCGCCTGCACGTCAAAGAGGGTCCCAGTGGGAATAACTGTCAACCGTCGAATGGCCAAAATAATATATAGATTTAGCCAAGCCTAAAAGCGGAGCTCCCAATTTCGTAATAACGTAAAAGATGTGCATTTTCCGAGACTCGTCTGAGACACCCCTCCCTTCGTTTTGATAGTCTCCCCTACCCTACCCGTGCAATCTGAAGGCGCGTTCATACATACGTACGCTCGGTAAGTCACGTGAAAACGAAACCAAATGAGGTTGGCCGTATTCCATGGGTATGGGGCTCTGCCCCGCGCGCGCGAAGCGGAGACCTGCTATTAACCGTCAACCGTCAAAAACGCAATATTTTTCCCGCCAGCCGTCAAATAAACAAGTCAATGTTAGCCGTCAAATGTCTCAGATATCCTCAATTAATAAATAACGATTGTCTTAATTGAGGTCAAGTTCTCTTCTGATATACCACAATAATATATTTATTTAAATCTTCTAACTTCTAGTCGCGAGTAAAACTGGCCAGAGACGTAACCGACTGCCGGTGTGGAAATTTATCCGGTGTCCTAAAACGTTAGTCATTCATTAATAAAAAGAGTTATGAATCAAAAGTTTTTTACAAATACGTCGTTATGAAAAATTATTTCCAAATTCGCGTGTTTAGTTCCTTTTGCGAAGCACATTCCAAAAAAATTTACCGTCAACCGTCAAATGAGCTATAATTTAATCGTCAACCGTCCAAAGGGCTGAATCGGTTAATCAGCATCAACTTGACATCCCCCTGCCCATTGAGATCCCCCTTAAAGAATATTTGATATTTGTTTTGTCTTTTAACTGTTGTGTTGTCCATAAAATCCCTCGTAGAGACTAAATAAGCGCAATGTCTTAGATTGCCCTACCTTTCAGGACTCGAGATAATCAGAGCGTGCGTTACATTAGCTACAAACATAACTAGGGAAATGGTATAGAAGACCGTCACCATTTCATTTCTTTAATCAGACCAGACCATTTTTAGTATAACTAAAGCATATCAGTTACTTACATACGAGCAGTGTAGTTTCCTGGAATAAATCCCTCGAGAATTTTGCAAGAAACTGCGCTGGAAACGAAATGTTCATTGTTTTCAAAGTTAGGTTAGATAAAATTTTGAGAAAGATAAGTTTTATTCAGTCACTGACCTAGGTATTTTCAGAGGAAAGAGTGGTTGTGGTTAAAGTCGAGTCTATGACCACCATAACACTAGTTCAATGTTTTTTTCACCACGTTGCGGGACTTACGCTTTACAAAGCCCTAACACAAGCTTCAATACCTGTCTATAATATTCATCTGAAATGAAATAAGACTTGGGAAACTGAAAGCCTTCCCAAAGAAGCATATTGGGAAAGCCATAAAATATTTTAATTCTTGAAAAATTAAAAGAGAAATTCATAGAATGAACAACTGAAAAGTCAGTGCCACAGAGAGAGAGAGAGAGAGAGAGAGAGAGAGACACACACACACACACCACACACACACACACACACACACACACACACACACACACACACACACAAATCATTGTAACAAATCTATCGTAAGAGTATAAATTTTTATTTTTCACATTTTCATGTCCGATGTCATATCGGCAAACATTTCAAGTGGCAGCATTGTCAATGGGTTGTCAAAAATCGTCCTGAAACAGAAAGAAGAGTTTAACATATATCAATTACACCAAGAAGTTCCTATATAAGAGAAAAAGAGCAAGATAATGAAGAGTTTGTTTTTAATTTCGCGATTATAATGTATTATAATAGCTAACCAACTGAGGGCTAGATTTCTATATCAATAATTAATTAACTGATTTGTCGGTCGACGGAATCCTATCCTGTCTGCATTGCAAGTTTTATTAGATTCAGCTAAGGGGGTTTGATTTGGGATAGGTAATACCGGTGCAATGGAACAGATATTTTTAAAATAGTAGAACGTCGATTTAACAACTTACAATGTTTGAAGGTGAGATAATCCATAAAAGGGGTTACCATTTATTTGCTTGATCTTGTTGCTGTGAAGAAACCTGGGAATGGTAAAACATACAACAGGTTGAATCACTAACACTCTATTTAGTTTCGTGTTCACTTTTTCTGTACATATCTCAGCAGTTTTTAAATAATCTATCAAACTGGAAGATTCTTATCAATTGGAAAATGTTTTTCATCAGTTAAAGAAGGCAACATTTACTAAGCTGACAGTCCTTGTCCATCGTTATTATGTCACTTTTAAACATGAATGGGAAGATAACTATTTACATTAATTAACGTGGATTTTGTACACTAAGTACTTTCCTGTGATTGATTGCCCCTTGAAAAAATTGCTTCCTTCGCACAATTTTAAAAACTCCCTCATAAGATGGGGTAAAAGAATATATCTAACGATTATAAGGATCCTTTTGACGAAAGTAAAATTCGAATTACTCTTGGAATGAGATTTAAGGAGAAAGTAACCGTTAAAAACTGTTACATAACAAGGATATAAACATAAAAGTTTGAGAAGAAAAAGCATATCAAATTATCGTATCCTTTCAAATCAAAGGAACGGAACTTTCCTATAATGGTAGAGTTCGTCGGGTATAGCCTCAGTACATAAAAGAGGAGCTCATTTCCCACGGCCATGGACCACAAATAATAAAATACCCTTCCTAATTCTAGGCTACTCACAAGATTCTTAAAGTAGTAGCATTAGCAAACGCATTATCAGGGATTACTCTCAGGTTGTTGCCCATCAATCCTCTGTTATGGATAAAAGAAGAAATACATGGCTGCTCTTAGGCTCATAAGTTTTAACCAGCTTGTAGTATGGCAGTATCAAGTTTACGAAGTGAATTATCCTTTTACTTTCCAAGATTATTTGTGCCACTAGCTGAAGAGGTTCAGATCTCACTAGTTGTGAAATAAGCTGTATATATTTGCTATATAGCTCAGAACTTTTTTCCTATGATTAACATATACCTTTGTGCGATACATGTACAAGATATTTGTACCATGAACCTAGTGCAATGTTCGAGCTCTCACGAACCCTTCCAAAACTTCCTTTATTAGACACATTTTAAGAGAGCACAAGAAATCACCTTCTCAGCATGCCTGAGACTGTTTAAGAACTTACTGAATTAAATCTATAAAATCTAAATGTAAATGATATATATATATATATATATATATATATATATATATACTAGATTTTATAGATTTAATTCAGTAAGTTCTTAAACAGTCTCAGGCATGCTGAGAAGGTGATATATATATATATATATATATATCATTTACATTTAGATTTTATAGATATATATATATATATATATATATATATATATATTGTGGGAGGAAAAAGACAAGTAAACTACAAGTTTACTTGTTTACTTGTAGTTTACTTGTCTTTTTCCTCCCACAATATATACTTCGCTCTACTTCTATGTATTGAGCACTGTTCTACGAAAATCAAGTCACACTTTATATATATATATATATATATATATATATATATATATATATAAAGTGTGACTTGATTTTCGTAGAATATATATATATATATATATATATATATATATATATATATATAGGAGAAGTAGTGTGGCACACGAAGACGGACAACTTCGAGCGAAGGAAGACATATACTCAATAAAAAGTCTAAAAAGTTTAATAAAAAACGTTTCGGTCCGAGACCATCAGTTGTAATATAATGACTTCAAAATTTTTAAGTCATTGTATTTAAGTTGGGCTTAGTTGGGTTTCATATGGGATTATAGGCTTCCCCTACCGGTCACCTTGAAAAGTTAAATTTCCCGGGAGACCACGTCCCTGATCACGTAAATCACATCTTTCATTGACGTGTTGCCAGCATGGTTGTCCTGATAGTGTAGTGGTAGTGACTAGTAGCAGGAGGGACGTGGGTTCAAATCCCGCTCAGGGCAAATTTTATTTTCAATCATTTATTCTATTTTTAAGTATGATTACTTGGGGTGTACAGGATCAGGGATTCCCTCGCATACAAAATATATGTATATGTATATATATATATATATGCAATAAAAATATCACCCATGGACGGTAATGAAAGATAAAATATAAGATTTAAGACCATAAACAACTCCGTGCGTAAGTATTATTTTTATGAAAATTTTAAAACTTACAGGACTTGTAGATTTGACAGTCCAGTAAATGTGCTAGAGGTGATGTCTGTGATGTTGTTAAAATTTAAAAGCCTTTCAGAAAAGCAAGAAGAAAAAGAAAAAGGGAAGAAACATTAATTCCTTACAAATTCATCTGAGCACGTGCCTATTCCCACTACTAAGCGTCAAAAATATCGTTGAGTTGCGATTCTCATTGAACAACGACGATTAGATCTCATTGGATCTCTACATGTGTGTCTTTGAATTCTTCCAAGCTTTAGCCATAGACTTATTCTACCTTTCCACTGTATACGTTGTTCTATAAGAATACATTCTCCTATGTTCGCTTCATGAAACAATCACTGGTGAAATATAGACCCCTGTGGTCTGACCTCTAGTAAACGACAAATTCCCTAAAGCGACTACTTAGACGTAACATTTCGGGAGGTCGTTTACGGGAGGTTTGACTGTAGTTTTATTCAGTAACTACTAACTCATCGACCACCTGCACAATGGTGCATTATTTTTAAAGAACCCTGCTTAATCCATCTTACCAAAGCAATTCCTTATAATTAAAGGTTACCTCTTAATCAGATTAGACTAGAGATCTTGGATAGGCGTACGGTACTTCATTTCCTAGAGTCATTGTATTACAGTAAGAATAAATAACTGTTTTAACTTACAAGACTAATAAGTTCTTGCATCCAGTGAAAACCCCATCTGCTATGTGTTGTAGTTTGTTGAAGGAAAAAGACCTGAAGCGAACATTTCAAAGCTTTTTTCTCTTTCGAAAGTGAATAATGATGACAATGATAATATTACTACTAAAAGGGATAATGATATCTATCGTAATATTAAGAATATAAGTTGTAACGATGCCGACGACTTTATCAAAGCATTTCCACTTGAATACAACATCGGCTTTAAGTTGTCTGTGATTTAGGTATTAAGAGTACCTATTTCAAGGATAGAAAAAAAAATTCAGGTAAGTAATAGGTAAGTAAGAGCAAAGACAAACACTTATCACATGTACTGTAAGAACTCTCGACCGATATTTCAGGCATCGATATTTCGACCGACTATCGACCGACTTTCGACCGACTATCGACCGCCTATCGACCCACTATTGAACGACTATCGAATAACTATCGACCGACTATCGACTGACTATCGAGCGACTATTGACCAATGGTCGACCGCCTATCGCTGAGGGTCGACTGATGTATCGAATAGATAATTGCAGAAGATTTCATTGTAAATCTCTCAGAAATTTACTTACACCAGTTTCAGAATAGATTAGAACTATAATTCCTTAGTCATATGAGTAAAACATTAGGGAGATTTGATGCACTCATGAGATTATCTTGGAAAATGCTCTCACAATAGGTGTATTGGAAGATGGCCTAAACCACGAGTCTTGATTCGTTTCAGTGAGATTCTTTCGCCATTCCGCGTCAAATTTCTTCTTGGAACGTTCTTCCAAGAGATATAATACAGGCTGAAAGCTTTCATAATTTTAAAAACAAGCTTTATCATCATCAACTTAATAAATTTTAAACTAGAACCATCTTTTGATTAACGCCTAGATTTTTGAAGGATGGAATTGTATTTTATGTTTTTATTTAGCATTTTCTATTTCTGTTTGGTAGTTTCAATATAGGACTAAAGTCTTATCTCCCTTTTCAAGATGTTTTTCAATAGTTCTTTAACTTATTCTTAATTATTAATTAATTATTAGTAATTAATTGTGCTAGCCTCTTAACTCCCTTTTCAAGATTTGTTCCTGTAATAAGCTTTTTTACATCTTGAATAAAGTTAGTATCTATGTATGTATATATTTATGTTTTCTTTTTTTCTTTTTCCCCAATGGAATTTTCTGCCTTTTATTTTTCTCCATTCACATCCTATTGTTAAAAGCAGAGAGTTAGCAAAGATTTCCATGTTGAAACCGAGATCAGGGCAAGATTACGCGAATGAAATTCAAGGACTAGGATGTTTAACTACAACAAACCCATCGAGAGTCATATATGCTGACATGTTATAACTGGTGATTCACATTTTGGCAGGCCAAAGAATTCCGTTCGAAGATGCGTTTTTTATATATAACTCGCATGCATTTCAATATTTTTTTTACGAAAGCTTTTCTTGAAAACTTTCGTTAAAATTATAAGATCGGCCCTTGAGGGTTTATTTTATCCTCAAGTGCAAATATGATTCGAGTTTTGAGGGCCAAAACCTCAGCAATTCTTGGATTAAAAACCCCCAACACTCAATTGAGATTGATTCTTTTTGTCTATATTTTAAGAAAGGGAGCTTTGTTGAGCTTACAGAGCAAGCACCATTGGTGAGCATTGGAGGTCGTCCTTATGAAGCTTTTCGATGTGATTCTTGGAGAGCAACCTGAAACACAATAAAAGTATTTTTCACAGCGAGATTGAATGTTTGCTTAAGTAATATCTGTACACTCCTTACCTTAATATGCATTCAGTTAAACCAACGGTTTTAATTTAGCTGTCCAACCTTGCGATCATGAGGCTCCCATATTAAAGAACTCCATGCGTGTGACATGCTTCAGATTCCTCTCATCGTATCATTTATATTTGTGCTTTTTTTCTCTAGCTAATAACGTAAAGAGTCACGTCAAATTGGTTTAGCACACAGTGCCTTTTGTAAACTTTGAAGGAATATCGGATTTTTAATTCTGGTTGGTCAACTCTATCTCACCCTCAAATTCACCCTCTTCCCTTTTCTCGTGAGGTGTGGAGACTTTCCTTGGAACTGAAAAAGGCTGCAGGTTTGGATTTGAATGAAAGAGTCAAATGCAGATGACACTCCGGTGTTTAGTGCAGCACTAAACCCGAGAACAATCCCAACTTACACAAATCCAGGCAATTTAAGTCGAGGTAGATCGGGCACAGTTCTCAGCTGATTGTCATCTAAGTGGCTAAAACGTAAATCCAAATAACATACTAGTGAAAGCTGGAATATAATATCAATCAATTTTCCACAATACAAGAAGAAGATAAAATAAAAGTGTCTTCATTGGATATTCGAAACAATGATATCGTGAAATATTTGGTTTAGCAGTTAAATTTCCTTTTAAGTAACTTCAAAGCAATGGATGATGAAATAGGCAAACACATCTACAACAAAGCAACCAATAGAAGATTTAAAATAAAATTGGGGTTGAGACTTATCTCAACGCGAGTCATTCAAATTGAGTGCGGCGCCACTTGTCTTAGCCATGCGGCACCTAAGAATTAGCTAGTCATATGGTTCAAGACATTTAGCCATGGCTCTTGTTCTAATTCACTATGCATACGTAAGCATTGTTATTTCAATGAACATGTCATTTCTTACTTACAATTCAAGAAGGCTCGTGAAGCGCTTGAATGTTCCATCCTCTATTGTTCTAATTTGATTTCCATCTAGGCGCCTGTGTTAAATAAGTGAAACTTGTGTAAACGATATCTATCAAGGGAATTTTACAAAGCGCGTAAGAAACTAGCTCATCAAAAATATATACAAAGACTGCAGGTTCTTAGAAGAGGCTTATTTTGTGAAACGTTGCGTTGATGGACTATACTGAGGATTTTGCTAGTCCGACTACAACGCAAGATAATTTGATGGAGCAACCGGAAAATTTTAGTCCTATACTCGATTACGAATCCGTACAAAACAGTTACAACTGTGGATATTGATAAATACATTAAAATAGATATAGATTTTGACTTAATGGTGTTCATGGAGGCGAGGAATACTGGAGCGCGCATTCGTGGTAAGCGAGTCCCATATTATGTATGCAGTGGCAGATACCAAAATCACGTTCCGGCCGCGCTGTGAAAGTATACGAAGATGAAAAGCAACGTAGATCAAGGGCTGTAACGAAACCTGTCTACAATTAAACCAGCTGAAGAAGCAGGAGTTTTGGAGAAAAATGATGATGAATAGACCAATTCATTTGACCATAAAATGGCGTTACAGAAGGCAAATAAAATCACAAGTAATTGGCAAGTTTGAAGGCTTTTTAATTATTCTCAATAAAATCAAAGGATCTTAAGTGACTTACAGAGTTTGAAGCCCATCAGATGGTCCTTCAAGGGTGGCTATTGATAGGTGCGATAGGAAGTTAACATTCAGGAAACTGCAAGATAACAACAAGTTTTGGCATTGCCAAAAGTAGTCTTTCCTGCACTGAAATGTAGATTTGATTAAGAAATGTTGATTTTTTTTAACATAAGCTGAGCTATAAAAGAAACAACTGTAAGGCGTACAGTTTTTGCTGTAAAGAGTCAAACTTACAGTTTTTTTAGCTTTTTCATGGCTTTGAAAGTTCCTCCCTCAATGTTTGTAAGACCACAAGAGGCCAAAAATCTTACAGAATAGAAAATTTGCATGAGCAAGAAGAATTTTATCTGTGGGACACCACAAAAGTATGCAAGCGTAAATTCATGTCACACGAATTAGAGTAGATAACAAATAATTGTCATCGTCCAGCCCCGCCTGCAAAACCCCACGGAAAACCACATTAAGTAAAAACTGACTAGTGCAGGGCCGAACGGGTTGACGTGAGCCGGTCTTGAAAAAGTATTCAGGCCCTGCCGTCCTTACAACGCTCTGCTCCAAAAAACTTAAAGAAAAAAGTTTGAATTAGAAGAGTCGTGTCTTTTAAGGTATATAGTCCATGGACCAAACCCCTAAAATAGGGTTTCTTGTACCAATTTGAGGGTCCAGTGCTATCGTGGATTTTTTAAATCTAAATTTATTGAAGTTTATGAAAATCCACGATATCAACGCTGAATAGATAACTTTTATGGTGAAATGAGCTGAAATTTAAAGGGGATGGGTATCCAGTACGATAAAAAATCTGGGTATTTTTGCATAATGCTCGACATTAAAAAATTGATATTTTTGTCCCATGATATCCGCACGAAGTGGTTCTTGGATATGTTATGTACATCTATTATACCTTTCTTTCCAGCAAGTGACGTGTGTTTACTTCGTTGCCATGGTAACGAATACCGTATAAAGGGTATTTTTCGCCTTTGAGTGCTTGTTTTTACGCTTAGCGAAATCATAAAGTTTGCTTTGTAACTTTGATGTACTCATAATGCCCCAAATTCTGTATTTCAATTTAATAAGAATTCAAATCATAACATATTACAAGATAAAGTGTTATCCGTGAAAAATCGCTTGACAAAAACTGCTATTATATTTAGAAATAGGGAAAAACATCGAACAATTCGTATCTTTTTACCATTTAGCAGAAGTCAAACTATACTTGGACATTTTATGGTACGTGATTGATTACTCATTTAAAAAACTATTTAACTGATTTTCTTATCACGGAAATGGTTTCCAAGGAAACAGAATACTTTTCTTGTTTAACCCCATTGCGATATTCGCCGAATACTTTGTATGTCGTTTTTACGAAATAGAATATTATCAGTTATTAAGAGCGTTTACATGAGTCCTCAATTACATCAGATGTAATCTGATTAGCTATAGGCTGTAATGATCTCCCTTAAGTCATTAAGGCAGTCCGCCCTTTATGTACCCATCGCAGAACACCATTCATACTAGTTTCGTACGATTCAAGCATCAGCCTTATCAGAGGATAAAAACATTCTGTTACTTCCAAAAATTAAACCAGCTTACTTTCACCACTTATAGCAAATATCAGGTCTTGTCCTAACGATGGCATAAGGCGATGAGTTCTTGGCGAACAAGATTCCATACCTGAAAAGTTAGTGCTACCCGTCAAGAGTATATAAGAACTTTTTCACTACCTCTGGAATGTTCACGGCATTTTCGGTCAAGTCAGATGGTTTTAGAGGCCATGCAGCTTTGGTATCTTGGGCTTGGATCGCTTCTCTTGGGCTAAAGGCGGTTAATGATATATCGCTAGAGCTGGACGAAATAATATTACTCTTCTCTGTCACTTGCTTGGCCAAATCCAGTCTTGAAAGATCTCTTGGAATAGCAAAAATTCGATTGTTCCCATATAGATCTTCAAAATCAATAGCATATCTAAATTCTTTCTCGAGACTTCTTTTGAAATGGGTTCTTGTGGATTCTGGTATTTCCAATTCTCCTTGAGCGTTAACAAAAGTGGTAAACAGGGGATATAATTCGCTCAATCTCACAATCCTAGGATTTTGTAGCAAATGGGTTCTAATGTAGTTGACCAATTTCTCCTACCCCTGCAACTCGGTACGGGGATACTAGATATACTCCTTGTCTTCCTTCTTATCGCCACCTAAAGGGATATTTTGGGTGTAATTGCGATAGCATGACTTATGGTAACATGCTTCAGCAGCCACAAGCTTTCTAGAGACAACAGCCAAGATTCTGTGATCATTTTTCCTACAGCAGCCTTCCTGATTTTTTCATCGACGCGCATATCCACACACTGAATCAGTTTCTCCCTCGTGCGAGAATTCCTGGTGCATTTATCTTTTTCGCAAAAGATACAAACCCACTGATAAATTCTACTAGGATTTTGTTATTCAGAATACATCCTTCCAATACTTCAGAAACTATGGGTAGTAGAGATATTGGTCGATAATTCTATACTTGTTGACGATCGCCTTTTTTGAAAACAGGTACTGTGTTGGCCAGTTTCCATTCCATTGGTATGGTGCCAGAGCTGCGTGATTGATTAAATAAAAGGCAAAGTGAACGTGTAATGACGTCAGCAGTTTTGGGTTGTCGGATGGAAGATCTTCGACTGTCGGTAGAGTCACAATTTGCTCTCTCTTTCGCATCCAATTGAGATAACTTGTCGAGGTTTCTCTTCAGCGTAAATATGCCACGAGATTGCCTATGGTAAGTAACTTTAGGTAGTTCTCCCTCCAAGAGTTTTGGCGATCTCAAGAATCGGCTCGTAGCTACGAATAGTTGTAGCATTTAAAAGTGTTTTCCAGGATTCGAGGTCCGTTAAGGTTGCCAATTCTCCCGTGTAGTTGCAACAGTGAATCGTCCATTCTTCCTCTCTCCCTTGTCGTTTATCCTGTTCTCTATCATCTATAACTTTTCGTTTGGCTCCTTCGGTTCAAAAGTAGAAATATATAGTACGAAGATATAGTCCGCGATGTAAAGAAACACTGCCGAAAGTATTTATAAACTACATCAGGGGGTTATAAAATAAAATGATTGGTCTGGCTGCCTTACAGTTCTCAACTTTCTGGCTATTAGCGAGCTCGAATGGCTGACTATTTCATTATCTCCTTTTTGAAATGTGAAAACGACTTAAGAAACAAGAAAATTCGAGCGCGGTATCCTTCATTAGCCCACACTGGGTGCCATAGGCTCCATTATTCAAAGTCCGGAGGGATAGTTTAAAAATGCTCTGACTAGTGAGAGTAAGTTTATTTAATGATCAAACCTCCATTTACCTCTTGAATGATTGTAAGTTTTGGAAATATGTTAACCCTTTATTGCCAAACCTAAAAGCAGCCTTAAGATATTGATAGTCATTTATCAATGTGCAATAATACTTGTTCCTCCTAGTTTCGATTTCTTTGTTAAAAAAAGATAAAATAGCGAGAAACAAACACTTGCCTGCCTCAGTTGCAGTCGCCATCTTGAATTTTACCCTTGATGCATTGCAATTACAGGCTCATAATAAATTATTTCTTATGTTGTCGTTTCTTGAAAAATATCCAAATCTAACACAATAAGCTATGAAAAACGCTTCTTTGTTAAATTTTGATAATAATAATAATAACGAATTTTTATACAGGATTGAAAACCCATCAGTGTATAACACTGTTGTCCTTGGGGTCCTGTCAAAATAATAAATAAATAAATAAAATAAGACTTAACAAGATATAATCATTGATCTTAAGGTCTAGAAAAGCATACAATAAAATAAAATGCTCTGAAAAAGGATACCTATAACCACGTTTAGATCGAATTTTTAACTAAAATAATCTCGCAATTTGTTCTTAAATTTCAGTCTCGAATCTAACGACCTTAGTTCAGCAGGCAGGTTGTTGAAAGTCTTTGCTCCTTGGTAATAGAAGCTCTTTTTACCAAATTCTAAACGTACTTTGGGTAATTTCACTGATATACCGTTATTCCTAGTGGCCTTAGAATGAACCAGTCTTTCGAAGTAGTTCTTAAAGGGTGTGCAAACATTATTCAGGAGACAGTCGAAAACAAACAAACAGCTTTTACGCTTGATCAAATTGTTCACGGATGGGGGATTAAAAGAATTATTGCCAATAACTTTAAAGCCTCGTCGTTCGATGTTCTTACATACATACATACTTTATTTATTCCAGAAGCAGACTATGTATACACTAAGAGGAAATGGAAAATATGCTTCCAGAAAAGGAAGTTAAGAGGTTATCCCTATGTGAAAACTCCCTAAAAAATAAGTCTAAATGAAAATAAAATACTTAGTTATAATTAAATATTTAAATACAATTTAAGCTGAGATTTAAAATGCTGAAGATTATCAGCTTCCACTATGTTTCTTGGTAATTCATTCCATAATTTAACAATCCTAATGAAGAACGAATGTTTATAACAATTAAGTCTTGCTGGTTTGACGTAAAGTTTGTACTGATGATTTGCTCTCGTACATCTAGTTGTGGCAAAATCAAAAAAGGTTCCAAAATCTAAATGGTAAAAACCAAAAACAATTTTATAACACTCAATTAAAGATAGATAAGTTCTACGGTCAGAAAGAGTAGGCCATTTTAGCAATTTGCATCGGTCTTCGTAGGACATGTCTCCTTTGCGTTGATTTAAAGCAAGTCTTGAAGCTCTTCGCTGTACATTCTCAAGAGCATGGATGTCCTTGACGAGGTAAGGACACCAGACAGGTACCACATATTCCAAAATTGGCCGTACAAGAGATTTGTAGAGCATAGAAAAAATATTTGCATTAGCGGTGCCTATCGAGCGTTTAATAGAACCTAGGACTTTATTCGCTTTGTTCACAGTTATACCAATGTGGTTACTCCATGAGAGGTCCTTAGTTATTATAACACCGAGATCTTTAAATTTATCTACGTCTTTCAAGGGCTGTCCAAAGAAATAATTGGTCACTGACTTATCACGTGAATGTGTAATTCGCATAGATTGACATTTATCCGCGTTAAAACGTAATTGCCATTTACAAGCCCATTCGCCAATATTGGTAAGATCTTCCTGAAGACGCTGACAATCTGTGATCGGGTCAATTATCTCTCTATAGATCTTCGTATCGTCTGCATATAATTTGATTGTGGACGATACACATTCTGTTATGTCATTAATATACAGCAAAAACAATAAAGGCCCAAGGATGGTCCCCTGTGGAGTGCCGGAGGTTACATACGACCAATCAGAACAAGATCCCCTGATAACTACACGTTGTTTGCGACCAACCAGAAAATGTCTGAGCCAGTTAAGCAGACAACCGTCGATGCCATTACTTTTTAATTTTAAAAGCAGCCGCTCGTGAGGGACACTGTCAAAGGCTTTAGCAAGATCGAGAAAGATGACGTCGGTAGGAGTGGAGAGATTTCGTGATTTCGCCCAGTCATTAAAAGTTGATAATAATTGAGTTGCAGTAGATCTTCCTCGCAGAAAGCCGAATTGATTGTTGTTGATAAGGTCAATTTCACGCCAGAAATTAAACATCCTGTCGAAAACAATTTTTTCACCGATCTTACAAGGGATTGAAGTAAGGGAAATTGGGCGGTAGTTTTCTCTCGAAGACTTAGGACCCTTCTTGTGTAGAGGTGTAATATCTGCGTGTTTCCATTCATCTGGTAAGAGGCCAGCAGAGAACGATTTATTTAGCATATAGGTCAACGAAGGTGCTAATTCCGAAGCACACGATTTTAAGATGCACGGCGCGATAAGGTCAGGCCCAGGGGACTTGTTGGGCTTGAGTTTTAGGAGGAGGCGGCTTACCTCATCAACACAACAATCAATGTTTGCAAGCTTCTTGTCGACAATACAATCCTGTATAGGGAAATTTACATAATCTTCAGTGGTAAATACCGAAAAGAAATATGAGTTCATGCTTTGAGCAATATCAGAGTCGTCTGTTAGAACAGATCCATCAACTTTCAAGGAGATAAGAGTGTTAGTACCTCTTCTCTTAGACTTGACAAAATTCCAGAAAGGCTTAGGGTTTTCATTTTCCTGCAGATCAAGCGCTAGTTTCTTTATATATGACCACCGCGCTGTGTTACAAAGTCTCTTAACTGAGTTGTTGAGTTTCCGATACTTTTCCCAAATAACAATTTTGTTACTTCTGCGCGCTCTGTGATACAACGATTTCTTCTTTTTACACAAAACAATAAGCTCCTTTGTAATCCAAGGGACATTCAATCTCGTTTTGCTCTTGCGTTTGGGAATACACTCGTCGACTGCTGTGAATAATAAATCTTTCCAGCAAGCCCAGTTATGATTGATATCGCTGTCGAAGAAAGCGCAATGCCATGGAATGTAGGACAGCAATGATCTTAGGTGATCCCAGTCGGCTTTACCATAGCAATACAACAGCTTTTGTGATTTGCGCTGGATATAAGGAATACCAGATAACAAAAAAGAGATAGAATTATGATCCGAGAAGGGTTCCCCAAATAGATCGATTCTGCACACTTTTGGTCGATCAAAGGACGAACTGATCGCAAGAGATTAATTCTGGTTGCAGCTTTTTTATAGATTCGGTCAAAATGTGATGCAAGGTTTAGTGATGAGTCAAGGTGAACACCTAAGTACTTATAGGTAGAGGTGTTATTGATGAGTGTCCCATTAACAGAAAGTTTAAGTTCCTTGTCTTGAAGGTTGATTCTTTTAGCAGTTCTAAATAACATAGACTCCGTCTTGTCCTTTTTTAGGTTAATGATCAGTTCGTTGTCTTTAAACCACTCGCACAGGTTATTCATATCCTCGCTAAGGCTTCTCTGTATAGTATCAATATCTTTAGAAGAGGTATAGATGACTGAATCGTCGGCATAAGTGATAATCTTCGAGTGTTGAAGCGGTTTATGTACATCGTTGAAAAAGATAATGAATAAGATAGGACCCAGGATACTTCCCTGAGGAACACCTGTGAGAATGGGTTGAGGTTCTGATAGCACGCCTTTATATTGGACAACTTGTGATCTGCAGAAAAGGTAATCAGTGAACCATGCGAGTTCTGTTCCACGAACTCCGTAAGTTGAAAGCTTGCTCAGGAGGCCAGGGTGACTGATGGTGTCAAACGCCTTTGATAGATCGATAAAAACACAGCCTGTCAGGTTACCATTCTCACCTTCTCTTCTGATAACATCGGTTAGATGAGTAACGGCCAGTTCAGTAGAGCGCATGCGACGGAAGCCGTACTGAAAATGAGAAAGTAGACCATTCTGTTCAAAATGAGCCATCAGCTGCTTAAATACTACTTTCTCCAGGATCTTTGACATTGAAGGAAGTATTGAAATAGGCCTATAATTGTCGATTTCGGCCATTGAACCAGATTTAAGAGGTGGTACAATTTTAGCCGCTTTCCAGTCAGTAGGTATAGACCCTGTTGCGAGAGACAGGTTAATTGTATGCGTGAGAGGCTTGGCTATTATATCAGCAGAATCCTTTAACATTCCAGAAGGAAAGTTGTCAAGGCCAGAGGACTTATTTCTCTTAAGGCTCTTTAATGCATTAAAGACAACCTTATCCGAGACTGATCTAAACTAAAAGTTCTCTAGCGGCTGCTGAATGTCTATTGTAAGGGGCCTTTTCCAGACAAAATTACAAAGAGGGAAGATCTTTCTTTTTAGAGATCCCGCAACATCAGTGAAGAATTTGCAGAACGAATTTGCAATAACCTCTTTGTCGGTTTCTACTGCTCCATTAACGAGAAAAGCTGCTCCTGGTTCCTTTGTAGACTTTGTAGGGTATAGTTTTTTAATAGCTGACCAAAATTTGTTAGGTGAACCCACAGTCTCCTCTAAGAGTTCACGGTGATACCTGCTTTTGCAAGTTTTTACCATACCGTTAACTTTGTTTCGTTGGCGCTTGTACGAAGACCAGTCAATTTCACGATTTGTCTTTCTCGCTTTTCTCAAAAGCTGATCTTTGGTATTCATTTCTTGCTTTACCTTCTGTGTAAGCCATGGGCAGAGTTTCCCTTTGATCATCTTCTTTATAGCTGGCGCATGCTTATCAATACATTTTTTTCAGAATGGCTTTCAAAAAAGACCATGCTTCATTAACACAGGAGGATTTAAAGACAGGTGTGAGACTATTGGACCGTAAATCATTGCAAAAGAATATAGGATCATAATTAGCATAGTTTCGACAGGTGATGGTTCTTGGCTGGAATTTATGGTTATGCAGCTTCCGGACACAACCAATCATATCATGGTCGCTTAAGCCGGCGGGAATGGTTTTAACACTATAAACATTCTGAGGGCGATTTGTGTAAATCACATCTAGCAGTGTTTTTGAATCTTGCGTTACCCTCGTGGGATCCTTGATTAGCTGTTTAAGGCCAAAAGACAATAGCATTGCCTTCAGTTCTTTGTTGTCTGAGCTTACCAAATAATTGCAGTTGATATCGCCTGTCAAAATGCATTCTTTGTTTTCAGATGATACAGCAGAAAGCATCGACTCCAGTTTATTTTCAAAATCTGCACAAAGATGCTTTGAAGAACTCGGGGGGCGATAAATAAAACCAATAAGGATACCCTTAGATTTTGGAAATAGAATTTCTATCCAGATACATTCGATCCCATCGCGTTCCAGCACTAGTCTTCTATGAAAGGGGACAGAAGAGGAGATATAAACTCCCACACCTCCACCTTTGCCTGTTTTCCTCGGTCTATTAATGAACGTATAGCCATCCAGTTGAACTTGAGCCTCTTCACTGTCCGATAGATGAGTCTCACTGAGGGATATGATGTCTATATGCTTGGAATAATCGATCATTTGGCATAGACTATCCTTATTCGCCACGAGGCCTCTGATATTTTGATGAATAATTTTAAGCCCATTTTTCGATGACAAATCCCGAAGATCAGACAGGATGTCATGTGAACTAGAGGAGCCAACAGGACCAGGTTGAAGTTCAACATCATTTGCGAGACGAATAAGTAGTAAGGAAAGAGAGGAATTAATCGTAAAACGGCATCCAAGGAGTAAAAGTCTTGAATTCGGCAGCTGGAGATTCTTTGCAGGTTGCGAGCTCGGTGATCGATGGTTAAAATGTTGAATTTTCACTGTCGTCAGACCGTCAGAAATGAAGAGAAGAGTATCACCAGATATATCGAGGTCAGGATTAGTCTTGGGAACGAGTGCACCAGAGAAACAAACGTAGAAATAAAGCAGAATGATCCAGTATCTAAGAGCTCTAAAAACGTGACCGTCCGCCATATTGTCACTTTCGGTCACTTTCGGATACCATAAATAAAGTTTTAACTTCGAAAAATAAGTTCTATAGCACTCTTAAAATTCAACCTAGTTTTCATGCAAAACTGATATTTCAAAGCTTCAAAAATACAAAAAAGCTACCGATTTTAGATTGATATCATGACTTTTTGGAATGACCTTCGGACAAGCTTCAAATCGGTACCACTCTCGACTGGTCCTTCGAATTGGTACACTCGAGTGGCTCTGGCCCATGGACTAATAAGGGTTTTCATGTTCTGTGGCTGCGTGTGCCCGTCTATCGCGTCCTATTTACGTTGAAATTTTCAACAATTATTAGTCTTATGATAAAATGCTTATTGACAGGGTTTAGACGGGCTGAACAGGAAAATATTTGGCTCTTAACTATATTCTCGTTCGGCCCTCCCATTCAATCAAAAAGTACATAATCCATTTTTGTGCATGAACAAATTTCAACACATTCGAGACTCGTCCCCTTCAGAAATATGTCGAGTCTTTTTACTGCTACCTTCCGCATTAGTTCTATAAAGATTGTTGTGGAATTAATTGTGGTAAGATGCGTTCATCAGTTTATTTTTACTGTTGAGATTTTCACTGCGAAGTGCCATCGTTTTTGCTTTTGATTAGACGAACGATGTATTTAGACAGTCATTCGCTTTCAATGTATATGACTTGTGTCAGCCAGTATGAAAAAAGCTTAAGGATGTATGAAATAAAATGAACTGTGCTTGACCGATTTGTTATTCCCTTGTTGCAGCCGATGCATCGTTCGTTTTTCTTTTCTGATGCATCGCAACTCGTGAATAAAAATCGTTCCTGGAATAATCTCTATTCGTTAACTTACAATTGCTCCATATTGTTAAAACCAGAGAAAGTGTCCGAAGTTAAGTTAGATCCGATCGGATTTCCATCGAGATCTCTGGAGAGATGATAGAAAGTCACTTTTAGTATATAGATAGCAATGTTGTTTTAGCTAAGATCGCAACGTTCTGACTGCATACTGCTGTTCCTCATCAAGGGAAGGCAGCATTGTCAATATAGCCAACTGATTTGCCTTCGGCCAGTTCGGGTTTCTTGACACTGTTATTTTCTATTTGAATTATCTGTTTAGGTTGTTTCGTTGAAAACCTGTAAACTAGCTTCTAGATAAGTGTTTCTCCACTTTAAAACTGTTAATTTTTTTTCATTTTATTTTATCTAAGCGATGGAATAGGATATTAATTGTTATAAGGCATGAAGTTCGTTGTGATAAAGCGATTTTTATTCGCATGGCACAATCCTTTGTTATCTCGGGTAATAGCAATGCATTCATCTTCTATCAATTATCTTCCTGCTCATTTTTGTAGAATACAACAACAATATCGAGAACGTTAACGATAACTATAATAGGCCTATTTTGGGACCTTAAATCGCCTAAAGTCGCCTTAAATCGACTTAACTTGTCTTAAGTCGACTTAACTTGTCTTAAGTCGCTACTGGTTACGCAATGTTTTAAGCGCTCCACTCTTCTTAATTAACCCTATTCACCCCACTCTAATCATGAGTATTGAGTTTATTGCAAGGGGGTTGTGTAAATATTTGTAAGGTTTACGGAAAGACTTATACTAACTTTGCTTTTATCACTTCAGTTAAATAAAATTGCATTAAGTCGCCTTAAATCGCACAAAGTCGCCCAAAGTTACGGCAACTAAAGAATGAGCAAGGGAAGTTGCTTTATCTTGAATTCAGTTTCGATGGACATACTTACAAGTACACGGCGCTTTTTATTTCTTTTGAGAACACTTTGAAGGCACTCTGCGAAATATAGTTGCCCCATAGAAATCTGGGAATTAAAAGTGCTAAATAAGCTACATCAAACTACACGTAATTAATAAGTTTATTATGAAATAAACACTGACAGTAACGTCTATGTTCTGATTGCTCGTCCTTCTTCTACTCTTTGCCCATGGATGCATGTTGCTGTCGCATGAGCTCATGTTTACAAAATATGGTATCGCCATTATTTTTGTCCTTTCCATGATTAAGAAAGGTTTCTGTATTCCGTGAAATATACCACAGTTTAGCTCATCTTCTATACATAAGGAGAGAGGAGGGGGAGGGAAGAGGGACACTCTATTAATGTTGTACCCAAAATTACTGTTCGGAAGCCTTATGAAACCACAATTTCTCATGGCGTACCCTGAATAGATTTGTCACATTTCTTATTTTCCTCAATTGCTTTTCTAGTTTATAATGCTCTGGCTGATATTGTTCATAGTATCTGTCGCAAATTAAAATCGCTATACGCACATTCTTGTTAGATTCTTCAAATTCTGGAGTGCGCTCGGAGGAATATGCTCCAAAAGGTTCCCTCCAAGGTCTCTGACGAGAAAGCAATGCACTATTACGTCCATGAGTTAAAAAATCATGCAACGTTACGTCTATAAGTCAAAACAGAATTAGGAGTAAAAATTTATTCAGAACATGGTTCTAGCAGAGTTCATAGTCTGAGGTAGCGAAGAGGTCAGGGATAGATGGAATTCTACGACAAGGGACATTTTTTGGATGCTTCTCAAATTCAAATGCCTTTCCATCCCGAGGCTAAAAACATGTTTAATTCTGATACAATGAAATATATGAAGTTCATATATTTCATTGTATCTGATTTATTACTTTCACGGGTTTATTACGAATCAACTTAACGGCCTGCTCCCAGTTGGCTTGTTAGCTCAATTGGTAGAGCGCTGCACTGGTATCGCAGAGGTCAGTGGTTTGAGTCCCGTACAGGCCTGATTTTTTTCAGGTCTGATCTTCGCTATTGCTTAAATAGCGCTATCTACTGTGAGGATCGTGCATCATACGTATGTTTAATTCTATAGCTTATTTCCTTAAAGCGGCTCGCCGAAAACAATATTCTACAGTTCACCATTGATGTGTACAAATCATATTGAGGGCTTCTCTCATCCTTGGAATCCTCCTAAAGGTTTCCCCATATCCATTGGCTCATGGAGCCTTACAAAAGCGAATCCAATGAGTAGTTTAACATTCTTGAGTGAGATTTTTTCAGATGCTTATACATAATTTTTCAATTACCTGTTTCCGATTATGTTTTTTACTATGATGAAAGCTTCAGCTCAAGCTATCAATTCAGTCCAGTTTTCGAGCGTAAAATCAGGCTAGTCATCGAAACATTACAACTTAAACTCCTCCCCTTTAGCCATCCAACCAAATGATTACTATCATACATTACTGTGTGATGTGTGATCGAAAATATTCTATGCCGCAGAATCTAAAGATCCTTATTCCCTTCTCTCGTTATAATTATCCTCGAATACATGTTATCTACTTACAAGTACGTTAGTTTCGTCAAATTCTGGAACGCGTTCACTGGTATAGATTTCAACATGTTCCATGACAAATCTCTGTGGAGAAAAAATTTGTTTCAGGGAATGGGGGCTCAATTAAACGAACGGAAGGAGGCGCGAAGGCTGTCGCGATCTCTGTTCCTTGTTGATATTGTACAGTGTAAGATACATATTACATTATACAATTGGTATTTATATATTTACAAATCCAAGTCATATACATACATATTTCTTAAGTTTGGAAGATGGAAGGTGCATTGAGGAAAGGTCTTCAACTTGTTCCCGGAGAGATTGCTTCAAGTAAAAAGACGAAAGAAATTAAGAATAGCTTTCACAATTTTTAGATCAAATGATAAGTGATAATTAAATATAAATAATTAAAAAAGGTATTTAGGAATAAATATAACTAAATAAGTAAAAAGATAAAGGAATAAAACTAGGCAATGTCATCTTAAAAGCCATAAAGAACGATGCAGTCCTGTTCAATGGTAGGTATCTTAATATGAAGTTTAACCAAATAAACACTGCGCTTGGCATTTGATTTATTGTCCAAAACAACGCTTATCGCTCCAACAAAAGCAAAGAAATAGGCTAGGGATAAGGGAATGGTTAAAGCTTACTCGATGCTGCACCGGAGTTTCCTTGGTTCTTCAAACACCAAACGATATGCGGCGACGCTGCTGACAAAACTCACGATGTCTGAATCGTAAAGTCGCAACTATCTTATTCAACTCGCTTATGGAAGGATTATTGAACATTGATACATGAACAAGCTTCTTTCTCTCACATACATTTTCTTGAGCATTCTCAGATTTCTGAAGGTATGATCCTGGATGGAGCTCAGTTGATTGCTTGACAAATCCCTTAAGAGGAAAAAAATTGATAAGGAAGCGGTGAAGTAAAAAATAATTGATGAGAGAGGAAGGCTATAAATTGTTTTTGTCTGTCAGTTTCATAATAAGATCCTATAAAAAAAACGTAGTTGCATAAAAGTACTCACAGTATTGCCGTATTGGGTGGAAGGTCACGTGGTATGTGTGTAATTCCGCTGCACTTAATACTGATTCGATGGTGGCCAAAGGGTTTGCATTGACAACTTCCTGGATGAAAGTCTGTTAGACAACAGAACCCGAAGGCCACGAGCCAGAGCACCGAAACTAAAGGTGCCAAAGTATTGCATATCAATGATCGGATTGAATGTGGCTTGCCCATCTGCTCAAACGAAGCACAAATACATATATACCGTGAAAATTAACAAATGAATGATCTTCTATCTGCATAATGTATGATTTTGGTGATAAGCTAAGGCAAGTTTGAAACACTTGGAGTGGATCTGGATTATTAGAACGTTTATTTATACAAATGTACACACGATTTAAGAATCTATTTTATCTCAAACCATCCAGTAAAATATGCCTTAGATCATATGATTGTAATCTTTATCATTGATCTAAATGTAAGACCCCATATCCTTCAGAGAATTTGCACATCTAGTTAAGTTGAAAGTTTTATCATCAATGTGTGTTAAACAAGACGGCTGTGTTATGTATGTTATGGTATCGCGCGAGTCGATTGTAAAAACCGTGCTTGAAGGTTAGCGCTGCTTATGAATGAAAATATATGGTTAAGCTAGTTCTGGTCCTTTCTTATAAAGTGGGTCTTTATTAAAATATTTGAATAAAGGAAAATTTTCAGCATAAATTAATTCCACGCTTTGACTAAATTTCCCATCACTGTATGTTTGAAAACGATATTCAGAATTGGAAAGAAAAGAACAATGTTACCCCAACAAAGCTTTAAGTGGCTCTGCTCGCAGGCGATGTCAAAGTTGCAAACAACTACTATTTTGACGAATTATTTTGAAATCGTCAGACGGTCTGAAAAATGAAAATTGAATTTTAGAAGAGTTAATGAATCTGGCTTCGGTCAGTTAACTTGTTTTGCTTCAATCAATGCTTTTACCGAGATAGAAGACAAAGTTCCAAGTTGCTCGGCCTCAATTGTTGATTTTCCCCAAGCCTACTTCATTCCTGGCTGCGATATTCAAATGAAAGAAGGAAGGGTTATCCGAAGGAACAGTATCAGGACTCTTTCCTCTCGCTTGAAACCAGTCTATTTGACCAGATTAATTAAGTAATTCATATGCATTCATGACATTTCATTTACATTTACATTTTGCTTGAAAAGTACCTAATCAGCACAAATACATGGTTTAATGGGTGCCATTTCTTTCGGAATATGAAGTGAATCTGAAAAAAATTCAATATCAATTTAATACATTGCTGAGAGTTTGGCGAATGCACAACTGTAATGATCAGTCATGAAGAATCCATCCAAGAGCTGTTACCCTTGAGGAGGCACGGGTGCTTTCGAATGTTCGAGCTTTTCGTGATCAGGGTTTACCGGAGTGCACTCGTATAACCCGGTCGCTGCACGCATACGTGTAGTGCTTTTGAAAATACTTGCCTTTATGCGGATTTTTGTGACTTACAGGCACCATTACCAGTCGATAATCCTTACCCTTTGTAGCGTTGGTTGACTGAATGAAAGTTCCTAATTGTGCTTGAGTGTTCTTCTCATATGTGGGCTATACGAATTTGCAGTTTTGGAAACTGAAAATTACTGAAATCTTGAAACAAAATTAACGAGTCGATCAGAAAGTTTATACTCTAAGTTTATCTATGGGGGGTTTTGACAGCCGCTAATTTTCATGATAATATCAAATAAGAAAAGATAGCAGTTTACAGCTTTTGTTTAGTTGGAGATAAAAAAAAAAAAAAAGAAAGACAAACATTTTGAACGAGAGTTCATTCCAAATGACCTGGCCCTCGTAAAAACAAAGAAATCAATTAATCGAAAGTGAGTGCAGGTATACAAGCAAACGAAAGTGTGACTCCTGGCATTTTTCCTTTTAAGCTGAAAGCAAGGACAAAGGCGTTAGCGTTTCAGCTGTTTCATCTTTTAAACGAGGGTTCATTCTGCATGACCTGGCCCTTGTAAGAAGATAATAATGGGAAGTGATTGTTAGTACACAAACAAGCGAAACTGAAAGAAAGAAAACAAAACAAAAAAACTAAAAAAAAAAAAAGCAAAAAAAAATCAGGCTCTTGGAGTTTTCCCTTTAAGCTGAAAACAAGGACAAAGGCAAAGGCGTTTCAGATGTTTCATCGTATAATATGGTGCGTAAAGTGAATTAGAAATCACTGGAGATGGTTTATTATTATTATTCACCAATACCCTCCAGGCTATACACTACGTCACCCTCCTTTTAAATCAGTTCGCAAAGTGTAAATGGAAGTGAACCGAGGATTTCACATCCATTTACACTTGACCACGATTCACTCACCATATTTCGCCGAGCGAGTTTCTTTTACGCCAGGTAGGTAATCCGCCATTATACTAGGTCACCTGGTAAATGTGAGCAGTGTTCCAAGATACAAGGGGAAAAAGTTCAAAGTATCTCACAGGATAGTTTTAAAAATTCGGATGAACCATGAAGTAAGAGAGCTTTGAATGCCATAGGAGACCATACTTCACTGTCGAATTCAGCAGGCACTCTGACCTACCACAACTTATGATTTCGTGTTACTTACGAAATGTTATGTTTTTATGACATTAACGGGAAAAAAAGATATAAAGCCACCCTTGGCGATATTTAGTTAATTAAAAACAGAAGACTAGTTCGCATAGACGACACCACAGCTATCATGCTTTCTATGCGATCATCAACGACAGTTCCTTTTGACGCATGACGCGTAACGTCACTTTTAATCTCTACAAATTCTGTAATTGTCATGAGCTTAAAATAAATGTGATACTAAATAATGATTTACCATGTAAGCGTCATGGAAATCGTAGGAGCTGTTAAGTTTGCTCTATTAAAGTGTCAATACTTATTTTCATCGCTTCAGAAAATAGTGAGGTGATCAAGTCAGCTGGTAAAGTCGGAAAATATTCGATAACATCATTCTTTTCATGCCCACATATGCGAGGTTAACAAGATGGTACGAGTTTGTATACGTAATTGCCCAAATCTTCAAATATGACATCGATTCAAGATAAAAGAACAAAGTCAAAAACGTCACACGATATGCAGGTTTTTCAACTCAGTGAAGCGAAGAAGAAAGTTGAGTCGAGATAATATGAAATTATCACAAGAGAACCACTGACCAACTATTCAACTAACAGATAAAGGGGAGAAGAGAAACGGAAAAATGAAAAAGATGACCGATCATTGAGATAAATTTTCATCCATTTAGAGAGGTCAGGCACTGTGGTTCAGAAAAAAAGTTTTGCAAGAGAACAAATCGTAAAATGAGAACTGGAAAGAAAATTCAATGACCAGTTCGCGAAAAGATCGCTATTTCGAAAGGCTATCAAAAGACTTTTTTAAGTCTAAACGTCAAGCTTTATATTTAACAGAACGGTTGATTAATCATTCATTAATCATATTTTTTTCGTTTCAGTTCATGATTTGTTTTTGACGTCAAGCTTAATATAAAACAGAAAAATTAATTAATCACTCATTAATCATATTTTTCCCTTTTGGTTCATGATTTGTTTTGTTTACCTATTTTGATGGTGGACTTCTTTGTTTTTAGGTATCGAAAGCACTCCTCTGTTGTTATGGCTTCCTCTTGTCTGCATCTGATCGTCACCTTCCTCCTATTCTGTATGACGTTCGCTAATAAGATGGAAGTCAAAAATTTAAAGTACTGCGGTAAGTAAAAAATTCTAAACACGGAAAGAGCAGCGACGAATTATAATTCAACACTGTTAGTGTTAAATATGAAAATCTAAGATGCAAAAATTGTTCTGGTGCGCTATGCCTAATGTGTCTAAATACGGTTTCTGATTATTAGAAATTAATTATATTTTCATATATCTTACTTTCTTTCCATACACACCTTACTTTGTTACCACACACACGTGAATGGTATCTGCGAGTCAATAAAGCAATTCTTTACACCAAAAAGGCAAATAAAGAGAACCGTCAGAAAGGCTCAGAACAGTCCCTTATCGTGTACACACATTTCCGCAGAAAGACCTTGATCTAGGTAGTTACGGATCCCAAAGATTTTTTTTTTTTGGTTTTGTTTTGCTCGATTACATCGACGATCGACACACTGACAGTTTCGATATATAAACAATAACAATCTCAGCAATAAGAACAGAATGAATTGATTTCTTCAAATTTCAAAGTTCGGTTGGTGTAAATAAAAATTCGTTTATAACAATTTGGGACGTTATCTGAGCTCAATCCGCGTATGATCAACAACTCACTCCGCCCTAAGTAAATCCGATGGTCCTATGCGCGTTTGAAATTCGAACCACATCCCCTTTCATGTGAAATGTTTAGAACACTTTATACTTTCGTAAATTTTAACAAATTCGCCAATAAGATCAGCGAAAAACAAGCCACTGGTTACTCAACTAAAAGAGAGCTACGAGCGCCTGTCAATCCATGTCGAAAATTTTTGCACAAAAATAACCGTTTCACAAGTTTATATCTGTGTTTACTGTTTCTACGGAGGCGGTGGGGATTTTTATTGTAAGTAAATAAATGCTGTGGTGTATCGACTACCTTAATAGGCTCGTGGACAATGTGAAACTGCATTGTTACCATTTTCTTAAATTACATCTCAGCATCTTTTTAATTTTTTTTTATTTAGTTTGATTCTATTGCACCGATCATAAAGTCGAATAATTTAAATCTAGGCCTTGTCGGACAAATACTAGCTCTGTGACAGCTATTGCATTGGCATAGGTGAAGGAATGGTGATTTTTTGTGGTTGCTGTGTTTCAGGTCCACCAGATAAGACCTTAAAGTTCCACGTGACTCCCTTTCCAGTGATACCCCTGGATGAACCAGTGAATGTCACATTTACTTTTACTGCAGGTTAGTAAGTGATACGGAAAGCTGCCGTGACCAAGCTACATCATTCGACATACTTGTCGAGTTACCATTTTCCCAAGAATAAATATAATTGAAATAAAATGTCAAACATATGAAATATTGAGATCGAATGTGAATTGACTGAGTGAAAATCGAAAAATGTGGCACATGACATTACGGAATCGCGCCCATTGATAAACGTCGCACGGGAAAGTGCAATTAAGCCAGAACAGAGAAAGAGAGCATGCGTAACTTCATGCAGGCCTGTCAATCTGACTGTCAGTCATGTAATCCCCCGTGTACGCCGTGTTCGCAAGTATTGTTTCTTGCTCAGACAACCGAAACATAGCGCCATTCATCGAAGAAAAATAGCCGTAATCTTGATTAGACGATATTGTTTAAAAATCGATCACATATTTAAGCCGAGCGATTTTTTCATAAAACATTACCAAAATCTCGAAAATTCGAGCTAGAGAAGGGTTCTCTGCTTATGGCTGATTGTTTTTCCATACATATTTTTTTTCCAAACAGCAAATTGAAAGGAAACACAGATATTTTCATCTATAAGCGGAGATATTGCATGCAGAAGGAAATTAACAAAACAAGTTGAAGTTGGTGATTGACTTTATTTATGTTGTGGCTCAGTAAATACGGCTTACTGTTCGTCCTTGGTGTGGGCGTCGAATTCGTCGTCCATCTCCTCCTTATCCGCTAGTTCTGCTGTTTCTTCCGAGTAGATTGCTTCATCTTCAATGCCGTCTAGAGTGTTAGAAATCCTGCAGGTATAGATCTCGTGAAAGTGTTTTAAGAATTTCGAAACTGACCAACCGGAATTGCCCATTTCCACCATTGGTAAACAAACTCGTCACATATTATGGTGTTGAAATCTGCGACAAGTAACAAGAAAACTTACCTTGGCTTCTCTGCCCTGTAAACTAGTCAAGTAATCTCTCATCCAGCCGCGGATATTTCGGAGTGTAACGGCCCATCGCTGTGCGTTTCGCTGACATCTTGAGCTCTCCATTAAAGAGGTTCGCTTGATCTTTCCTCCAGCGGCGGACCATAGACTTACTGATGACGTACTCTCTGGTTATCTCGTAATTGTTTTCGACGGAAATACTGCACTGAAACACTTTTCTGTTTCGAATCTTCTGCGTTCATTTCAGTTATTTTCGAGAATGGAATTCTCTGAATATCGTCTCGGCTTATAGCCGAGTACTTTCAATTCACATGTTTTAAGAACCCAATTAAGACAGACCGAAGTTTAGGGTCTCGGCTTATAGCTGAGTTCGGCTCATAGACGAATCAGAATACGTTAATTTATTTATTCATTTATTACAATTTAATGACACATATAACTTACTTACTTACTTACTTACTTACTTACATTAATAGATAATAATACAAAAGAATAAAAAGAAAGGTGCCATAAGGATGGTCCGCAAAAGAGATAAATCCCCATGCACGGCAGACCACCTTTAACAAAAAAACAAATCCAAACTAAAATCAATCAACTCTTGCAGTCAAATAATCCCTTACACCCCTTTTAAAACAAGAAACACTTGGAGCCTGACGGACCGATAGTGGCAGCCCATTCCACATGTGGACAATCCTATTAAAATAGCAAAACCTAAAAGTATCAGTCCTCGCGTAGTTCTTTTTTAATTTAAGATCGTCCTTACCCCTCAACGAGTATCTTTCCGAATGTGAATAAAATTGGATATAAGAGGATATATCTATATTAATATACCCATTAAGAACTCTATAAAAAAATAGTACGTCAAAAAAGAAGCGTCTGTCCTCCAGAGATAACAGGTTCAGTTTTTCTTTACGAGTGTTGTAATCATCATCAGTTTTTAGAATAAACTTGGTGGCTCTTCGCTGAATCCTTTCTAATTTATTAATGTTTCTAGCCGTGAAGGGTGACCAGACAATAGTACAGTATTCCAATTGGGACCTTACCAAAGCACAGTACAACCTTCTTAACATGTTAACATCTTTCAGACCTTTGCATGTCCTTTTAATAAGGCCAAGAATCTTGTTAGCCTTGCTTGATATCTTATCAACATGAGGAAGTCTTCCCTGGGAAGACCTAGGCTCATTTGTCACTCACCGTTGACGTGTGTGGGTCAAATTTAGATGCTGGTAGAGGAACAAAAGGAGCTAATGAGATATCTATTGTTTACTTCCACCAGCATGGTCTCATGAGGTAACGTGCGAACCACCTACTTCGATCTCAAATTTACCGCCACAAATAAAGATAGTTTCCATTGGAGAAAAGAAATACAAATCTCAAAAATTCTTGTATTGTGATGAAAACATAAAACAATTTTGAGGAATGCGCCCGCTGTTCACTGTTTTGGAGTAGCTGTAGCTCAAGCTGACTTGACTCCAAGAGTTCTACATCACACGACGGTTGATTGACAAATGGCCCCGTGGGACCTAAGGCTCCTTTTATAGCGCGCCTTCGTGTTTAGGATCTGAATTGACGAATTCCCAAACGGGAGTTGTAAAATTTCGCTTTGCGTCCGTTCAGAGACAATGGAGGTACAATTGAAGCAATTAGTATTGTTTGAAGGTGATGAAACGAACTGTTGTTATGGTAAAGCTGAGTTGGAACTGAGCATGTGCATACGTGGAGCAGGAATTTAAGACTGAAAGTTAAGTTAAGACTGAAATGCGTCAGATTTACGAGGTTCGACCATCAATTTCGCTATGAAAGCAAAATAGCATTACAGAAACATTTCTCTTTAGCTCGTTTCACTTAACAGGTCGGGAAAGTCTGTATACTTTTCGAAAAGTTTAAGTATACGTTGTAAATTCCTGCTCCACGTATGCACATGCTCAGTTTGGGAATTCGTCAATTCAGATCCTAAACACGAAGGCGCGCTATAAAAGGAGCCTTAGGTCTCACGGGGCCATTTGTCAATCAACCGTCGTGTGATGTAGAACTCTTGGAGTCAAGTCAGCTTGAGCTACAGCTACTCCAAAACAGTGAACAGCGGGCGCATTCCTCAAAATTGTTTTATGTTTTCATCACAATACAAGAATTTTTGAGATTTGTATTTCTTTTCTCCAATGGAAACTATCTTTATTTGTGGCGGTAAATTTGAGATCGAAGTAGGTGGTTCGCACGTTACCTCATGAGACCATGCTGGTGGAAGTAAACAATAGATATCTCATTAGCTCCTTTTGCTCCTCTACCAGCATCTAAATTTGACCCACACACGTCAACGGTGAGTGACAAATGAGCCTAGGTCTTCCCAGGGAAGACTTCCTTATATAGCGCGCCTTCGTGTTTAAGAGACCGAAGCTGGCGGTGAGCTTTTGCAACCTCATTCCGCTTGCAAAGCATCGTGGATACCCCACTTTTCCCAGGCGACGCTTTTCAATGGGCGCGATTCCGTAATGTCGAAAATCGAAGACCTTCATATCTTTCCCAGAGTTACCTTATAGTAAAGTTAGCAACGTGTTAAGGTTTTTTTCCCCAGACTTGCTTATTTACCATAGAAAATTTACCAAAACTGAAATGAGCGTTTGTAGCCGTAAAATTGTCTCGTGCTGTGGGTTAGCGTGCTACTGTAAGGCGCAATCCCGTTTAAGACAGGCTATGTTCTATTTGTAGAGACACGATCAACTGCTTCAATAACAGAATTCTCTACTTTTTGATTTCTCCCCGATCACGTAGCTAAAATGCTCGCTCCCATCTCATTGGCCCAGCGCTAGTGGGTTTAAAGGAATATATTCGATGACAAAGGAAAACAGACGCGCGTGTGCTGTCTTAGCCACAAGTATCTAAAATTAAGCATTTGTCAACGGCGTGCAAAACAAAATGGCGAAAATCAGTGCCCCGAGTAGAGGCAAATAAACTTTGCTCATGAAAAGCGCAAAAGAAAGCAAGCTCGTATAAATTTGACAAATTTGTATCGGAGGGATTGAGGTATGGCTTAAGTCTAAAACGGGACCGTTTAATTTAATTTTGATATCACGGAACTCTTTAAAAATCACCAATATTTCAAAATCCAAAAATCGCATTTCGTAAGCAAATTTGCAATTATCATTTTCCCCATGCGGTATAACTCAGAATCGGTTGATGTTAAGCTCATGATAAGTGAAGATAGTGTTGTTTTCGAGGATATAAAAATTAGTATGGGGCTCTTCATTTCCGCAAGGAAAAACCAGGCTTAACTTTGTGAAAATGGCAACATCGTCATTTAAGTCACCCCTTGGTTAATCCGGAACTCCGAGCACATTTTAGAAGCAAGCGATACAGTAAAGTAGCCTTGCATAGCTAACGTTGGCGAATTTTTTAGCCGTAAAACGGCAAAAATTAGCCGTTAGGCGTAAAAATTGACAAATTTGAATCGTTAGTATTAAAGATGATGTAACCGTAAAAAAAAAAAAAAAAAAAAAAAAAAAAATTAGCATTAGACGTATAAAATGGCCATAAATGTAATCGTTAACCGTGAACGCCGTCTTTCCATTGAGACCCTCATTTCATTGTCACATCTTTTGCGAAAGGCACGGCCAGCCATTCATTTGACTATTCAAGTTCTAAAACCTAGACCTTATAGCCTCTATCTTCCGAACCATCTGCGTGGAGTACCTCTATGTTAAAAGGTAAACCCACAGTATTCCACTGGAAAGACTTGACACTTCCGGTTCAAATTCCCTACCCCACCCTGGTAAGGTTCAAAGGACGACAATCAAAAGTCTGGGAGTTTCTCAGGATGTTGAAGCTGCGATTATCGATTAATCGGTGGATAACGTTCCTAACACCACTTCAATATCTTTGAGGGTCAAAATATTGACATTGGTTTGGCTTTAATGTTTTATTTTCACACACAAAATATGAAGGCTTTATCTATAGACTCTGGTCTGTTTAGAGCATGAATCATGCTCAAAAGTCCATTTTATTTCGCCTTAGAGGGGCACGGAGAGTTTGTGCCAAAAACGTAACAAACCTTAATAAGCCAAATTTTTCTCAACTGATTTTGATTAATTAGTCACTAAAGTACATTCAGGATTTGGTATGAAAGTTATGCAAGAAGGCGGTGATTTTTACCTCAAATTTGACCTAACTTTAGCCCCAGGTCCCTCTCTGTCTAATTGGTCGAGAACAAAGTTACAGTTAATGAAGTCACAGCTCCACTATAGTAGAGTCCATGGTAAAATTCATTTGGTGGCACAATTTACCAATGGAGTTTTAGAGCATTTTCAAAATGCCACCTAGAAGGTTGAGTTTTTGGTGCACCATAAGCCACAAATATACCTCCTCCCCCCAGCTGAAACGCAAGAACAAACAGTCAGAGAAGATAGCCAAAGCGACTATTGAAATATCTTATCACTGTCAACTTTTGTGTTAAGTTTAAGCCAAATGAGTCGATCACAACTTTTGGTCCCTGGAACACTTTCTCAGACAGGGGCACTTAAGCCATACCTCAATCCCTCCTATACAAATTTGTCAAATTGATGCGAGCTTGCTTTCTTTTGCGGTTAATGTAATAAAGAAGCAAGTCTGGAAAAAAAAAAAAAAAAAAAAAAAAAAAAACTTGATCACTCTTCTAAGTTCACTATAAGGCATCTCTTACTGAAATATGAGGATAGTCATTTTTTAGTCAATTAGCCACCTCACCTTAAGTACTTTTCTATTCTTCAGTAGAGGGAAAAGCCTTTACAGATGCATTAATCGTTGAAAGTTCTTAATCCTTTTTATTTAATTTGAGAATCATCGGCAAGTAATACCCTGCATTTTTGCTCTCCTCGTTATTTACTCCGAGATCCTCTCACAAAAAAACCTTTCAATCATTTCGTAAATGTTGTACACACTAATATAGCCTAAAAGAGCGTCAGCTCTTTCCACTGTAAATCCAACCTTTCTATCACCACTTTTCCACAGCTGTGGACGTATTAGATTACACGCTACGTTTTATTGCGACCCATCAAGATGGGAAACCCTTTTGGAAAGGGTCTGACATGATCAACTGCACACCAAAGAGAAAGTTTTGCAATTTGGCGGCTGGTGGTAGGTATCTCCTAATCAGAATAGAAGAAAAGTACCGAGGGTAAAGCCAAATCGTAGCATTATGGGCACGCCTTGATATATATTTGGCTTGCAGATCTCCATTGCGTTATTCGCTCTCAACAAAAGGGCGATTCTCATTTGACTGGAGATCAAAGATACTTGGCTGTAAATGAAATCATGAGACTTACTTTAATTTTAACAGCTGACCAACGTTTTAGGGTAGAGAGAACTTTCAATTTTTTCAAATTTGTTCTTTTGTTTCTTTGTTTGTTATTTTTTTCTGAGGGGTGGGGGGGGTTGTGTATCAATCATCATAATAATCTTTATTTGCCTTATTTTAACAATCAAAAATAGTTAATTACAGCGATAACAGTTAGAAGGCGAGGAGACCCAAGAAGCCACCAGGCTTATGGGAGAGCCACCTCACTTAGAATAATAAATTAAGTAAAGAAAAATTGCTGCGAATGTGCGGCTTGGCCAATTCAGTGATTATTTAAGTAAAAACTCTTGCAATTTCGCTTTAAAGCTAAGAAAGTTTGACGAACGAGTGACTGAAATAGGGAGAGAGTTCCAAATTTTAGGACCTTGGTAGAGAATAGTAAACTGTTTGACATTTGTACGGCACAAATGCGTTCGATAATGACTGGCTGTTCTGGTACCATAGTTGTGAATTTGGCTATTCCTTACAAAAAGATCGAGAATTAATGGGGGCAATAGGTTATTTTTGAAATAAAACATAAATTTAGCGATTTCAAACGTATTGACTTGGAAAATATCTAAAACTCCTAGTTTGGAGAATAAAGGGGCAGAGTGGTCTCGATAGTCTTAGTTGGTGATAGCCCGCACAGCTCGCTTTTGCAAATGATAAATTCTATTTAAGTTAGATACGTATGTGGACGACCAGACGGAGTTACAGTAGACGATATAAGGATAAACTAAGGTGTAATACAAAGTGAGCTTGGTTGCAGAGGATAGGGAAAAGCGAGTATCAATCTTAACTTGTTTTGAATCATTTTCAATTTGAGTCCAATAGGGGTTAATTAGATCGTGAAAAGAGGATGTGATTCTATCAAAAAATATGGTAATAAACATATCTTACAAGACGTTTTGTTGTCTAGAATCGCTGAATATTTTTACGAGTTGTGCCGTAAAAATAACGAGTAAAAATACTCAGCGATACTTCACAACAAAATGTCTAACATTTTAGCGTTATAATAAATAAACACAGACGGGTGTGCATCAAAGGTAAGAGCTAAAAATGAATAAATACAGAGACTATTACGCGACAGGATAGGTGTTGAAAATTTTTAGGAGGAGTTTTTTAGCGTGTCTACATGAGGTTATCAGTTCATTTCGTTTGTTAAGAGAGGCTAAGTTGGGTTTGCAAATTATAAAGCACTTCTCCCTTGAGGCATAAGTTACAGCAGTTTGAGGCGGGGTTGTATGGAGCGGCCAGCTTTAGAATCTTCCAAGAAATCGTGTAATTTATGTCCATGCCTTTTAAGTTCCAGACTTGTTTACTTAGTTAAGTGCGGTTTCTTTTACTAGGGTGGTTGAATGAAGCTTTGTGGTTGGGATATCGTATCTTGAAGGAGTTTTCTGTCAGGCCCTTATAGGTTTTGGCGGGGTTGTCGTGTTCGGTTGTTACGGTCGCTTGATAGAGAACCGATTCCTTGAGGCAGTGTCTACCCATGGGACACTCAGCTGGGTTTCTACAGTTGCATGCTTTGGTTGGTTTGGCTTTATTCTCTAAGACCGATTTGTCAGAGATTTCATACGCTGAAGAGTCCTTCAACAAGGCAGCGCCGCTCCACCAGAATGCCCTCAACTACGGCGGATACAAGCATAAACTTACATTTTCTCCTCAAACCTCTACCCACCCTCCAAAATCAAATCGAAAGAGAGAAATTATTTGGTACAATCCACCGTACAGTAGAAATGTAGAAACCAACATCGGACGGGTATTTCTAAAGATACTTGACGACGAACTCCCCAAGGACAGTGTGTCACACAAGATCTTCAACCGAACACAGTAAATCGCTCTTAGACAATGAAGCAAAACCAACCAAAGCATGCAACTGTAGAAACCCAGACTGGCAGAGATTCCCTTAGCAAGTCATTGGCGAATCTTGTATTTTATTCTCCTAGAAACGTATACAGAGAGTTTTGATGGCTACATTCCATTTTTATCAACTGGCTTTTTGAAGGTAAATTGTTAAGAATATTTTCAAAAGAAGAAAAAAGATCTTTTCAATTTTATTTTTCTATGATTTTCAAAATGATTGTTTTGGCTGACATAAAACTTTCGCTAGACCAGTAAAGTTTTAGCTTCGCGTTATCACAAAAAAAATGCGCCGTATTGTTGCTTTTCTAATTCAATCTCTTTACTTTCCTATTCTGAACTCATAGGGAACCTTCAAATTTAAAGCTGAAGCGTACAACGATGACGAATTCGTGTGGTTTTGCTTCGAGGGAGAAGCAGCTTTCTACTAATCGTAACAAAACATCCTTCGTTCTCATCCTTTTGCCTCTTTTTCACTGAGAACAGAAAGTGGTTGATTTATAATTCAGTTATTTTTCAGCTTGTATTTTATTCAAGAACAACTTCAAATCTCATGGCTAGGTCAAATGGATCAATGCATAATATCGAGATGAAAGCACATGAGGCAGCAGGTGATATTAAACAATTTGAGTGATCATCATCATTGATAAATTTTCATGGGCATATCTTTGAATTTTAGACTACTACTGGCTTTAGCTTAGCTTTAACCTGCTGTGCAGGCGTCCTATCAGTGCGAGTTAACATTAAGAAGCTGAGTTAGAGTTATTCAATCGGCTAAATTTCATTTGGAATTCGAGTCCACGGCAGGGGGAGGGGGTGGGAAGGACAAAACTTTTTTATTTACTTGTTCGATTATTATATGTCTGTCAACATTTATAAAAAGTTTTCAGGAGGCTCTTGGGCCCTTTCACTCTAAGTGGAGAAAAATACTATCATTGGCACGTCGGTGGAAAGAAAATTGGTGATAAATTTATTGAAATATCCAAATAATTTTTTTTCAATAAGTGCGTGAAGAGATCTCTCAGCCTCCTTGAATCGCCGCTCTAGATCGTAAGTTTCAGCAATTATTTTAATGAAGATTAATGAATTCCTTGCTGTCATTATTTACTTTTTGATTGTTAAATGGACATAAGTATAAATTTAAAGTCACTTGTAAAATGAGTTCAAGGTTAATTATAATTTGTAAAAGAACGAGGAAACATTTTTCATCAGAAATCAAACTGTATGCTATTTGATTTAAAGCTATACTAAGGCCCATTCCAAGACTCACGAATGACTCATATACTTGACCATTAAATAAATGGCCTCTTAAGAGCAGGTCAGCGGATGGTGAATACCAGTTTCAACAGGCAAATCGTGTCTGTATTAATCATCCGTTACATTACCAATAAGAAGAGAAAGCTTGGATGTGCCCTGGAAATTTACCCACAATTCTCCTGATATTGTATTTGATTTCCCTAGTGTAACTGTAATAAACTGCTTAGAAACTAGTCACGTTCTACCTTGTTAGCATTGTGAAAATGAGTCATTTCTGTTAGTTCATGTACAAAACTAAAACCTTAGACGTTGTCTTCGGTGGAAATAACAGCATTAGCATTAGGTGAATATTGTTTTAAATTGTTCGTGTCACTCTTCCCAATCTCTCATTTCCTCGACGGGTGATCGTGTTTAAAAAACACTTTGAAAAACATCCAAGGCATTTACCCACTAGAGATTTATTTGACATTTACGTAGTTAAATAGCCATTGAATACCAATATATTTGTTTGATTACGCGTCAAGAAGCGCTGTTGAGTTGTTAAAAAAAAAAAAAAACAAAAAAAAAAAAAAAAACCTATATGTCAGCGTATAGATTGGTGTATTAGCGTAGTGTAATCTGACCAATGGGTGCGAGACCCCAATAGTTTAAGTATCTTACAGAATAGGAAATGTATAAAAGCAAGAAGTGTATCTGTAAGACATCATAGGACTATTCAGATGTAAATATATTTCACCAATCATTAAAGAGCAGATAAAAAAATAATTATCATCTTCTGGCCCTGCTCGCGCAATCCCATAGAAAACCACACTGAGTAAAGGCTGACGAGTGCAGGGCGGGACAGGTTGACATGAGCCTCTCCTGAAAAAAATCATCCATCCCTACTGCCTTCGCGTCGCTTTGCTGCAAAAGCGTAGAGGAAAACAACAATGAAGAAAAAGAGTGGTGTTTTTCAAGGAATTAGGGATTTCTTGTCAAAGCTCTGATTGCATAATTTGTTCTTGCTCTTGTAGCTTGTGTCGGTCCGTCACGTCATTACCTCGAGCCAAATATTTTCCCGTTCGGCCCTCCCACTCTGTCAGTAAGTACATAATCCATTTTTGTGCATGAACACATTTCAACGCAATTGAGAATCGTCCCCTTCAAAATCCACTAAAGCCTGTTTTTCCCGCTACCTTTCCTACTGGTCATAAAAACATTGTTCTACAACTAATTGTAGTAAAGATGCGTTTATCCGTATATTTTACTACTGAGATTTGCTCTGTAAGGTGCTATCGTTTGGGTCACTGATTAGACGAACGACGTATTTTGACATTCGTTCGCTCACAATCTATGAAATGTGTGCGCCAATAAGAAAAAGATTAAGGATCTATGAAATAAAATGAAAATTGCTTGAACGATTTTCTATCCACTTGCTCCTGCCGATGCATCAAAAAACTCACTCGCAACTTGTGAATAAAAATCGTTCCTGGGCACTTTCCTTGGAATAATTTCTATTTATTAAAGTGCTACTGAAACGTAATTTTCATATCCGAGATTTTTGCAATATAATAGAGTTTGAACGTTATTTGCAAACGCTGTGTACTTTTTTTGGGCCAACGCACAGCGGAAAGTACATTTTTAACCATTCGAAGTTGACCGGCTGAGATCAAAATTGGCGGCCATCTTGGCGCGGCCAAAACAGCCCTGTGACGTCACTGGTTGTGTACTTCTGTGAAAGAAGGGTAAACGCATGGAGTGTGGCTTGCATGTTGGGAGGCCGAAAAAGAGGATTTCGGGCAAAATGCCATCCTCGTCTTATTCCTCGGCGGCCACATCGGCATCTTGGCTATCTGCGAGAGGTTCGCCTAGATAGGGAGCAAAATTCCCGACTGATACCGAGAACGAATCTCTACGTGTCTATTTAGTTAATCGGCAACTGACGAGATCCACAAGATTAGTATCGAAACCGCGATCTTGCCTGACCATCTACAGAAATGTCGAAAGACATTATAACGGCAGATGGGCTCCTAAATGCCCCGGGCCAAAGCAATGCCATTTAGAGAATGAAGAAAACATGGAAGCCTCATACGACACCGCTACTAAAGATGATCTATTCGGCAAGTCTGAGGATAACGAACAAATCCCTCAGTACCAAATGCCCAGCAGAACATGCCCAGAATCCCTACAATATAGGGCGAGGGCCAAATTAAGAGCAGACGAGGATTTCAGAAATGAGATAAAGCAAATCCTTAACAACGTGGAGCAAGAAACAGTAAAGGCGATCATGTGCTTTTATGAACGTGAAATCGGTCGTTTTAATACCAAAATAAAGAAAAGAAAACGAGCCAAAACGGCTGGAACACTGAACACTAAGAACTGTAGTATGATCGAATCAGCGCGCGTGGCGCAAGCTGAAAGCAATCAAGACAACTTAACGATCGAGACAGTCAAAAAAATAGCTGTACATCTACGAAGGCGAACGATTCGAAAAAGACGCAATCCCTGATGTGCGTACTCAGTGCCACACACAAAGCAAATTCTCATGAAAACCTGGCATTTAATAGAAACACAACCACTACTGAGCGAACTATACAAAAATCCGCCGCTCGTATCTTACAAAAGAGGGTGGTCGCTCAAAAACATACTCGTGAGGGCTAAACTTTGAGTAGGCTACTCTAAACACACGCTTGGGAGTCGTGTAGGCCTGTCAACCCCATTTTACGCCACCATCTTCCTCTTCGCTACTGGAGACAACTTCGCTTCGTTCAGAAGAAGATTCACTTGACAAAATTTTAATATCTGCCATCTCCTTCGCCCACGAATACAAACAAACAGAGAGTGAAATAAACCACGCTATCGAAGTGAACACAACCAGTGACGTCATCAATCCATTTGGCTCGGTACCAGGGCCCGGACATGGTTTTGTGTAAAATTTTTGATTTGAACGGATAAAAAAGATATCTTTCGCTTCTTTTTGGCCAAAGAAAATTATCTCATGATGACCAGCATATTCAAAACTACAGGTTAGAGCAAATATTTCAGATACGAAAATTTCGTTTCAGTAGCACTTTAAGCTACAATTCCTTCATACCACTAAAACCAGAAAAAGTGCCCGAAGTTAAGTTTGGTACAATTGGATTTACACTGAGATCTCTGCAGAGATGATGGAAAGTCCCTCTTAGTGATTAGGTATCGAATGGATATCTGTTTCAGCTAAGATCGTAACGTTCTGAATGCATGCTACTCTTTCTCGTCAGGTGATGAGATGGAAATAATATAAGGCATGATGCTCCGTTGCGATAAAGCAATTTCTATTCACATAGCACGATCCTTTGTCATCTCGGGTGAAAATCATGCATCCATCTTCCGTCGGTTATCTTCCTTCTGTTTTTTTGTTTCTTTTGCAAAAAACAACGACGACATTGAGAAGGTTAAAGATAATTAAAATGAGGAAAGGAAGCGGCTTCAACTTGAATTCAGTTTCAGTGGATATACTTACAAGTACTCGATGCTTCTTAGTCCGCTTGAGAAGACCTTGAACGCACTTAGCGAAATTTTGTTTCCCGCTGAAAAATCTGGCAATTAAAAGTACTAAGGAAGTAACATCAAACTAAACGAAGTTAATTAGTTCATTGTGACATAATCAGAGTATTGCATATGTTGCGATGGCTCGTCCTTCTTGTACTCTTCGCCCATGGATGCATGCTGCTGAGGCATGAGCTGATGTTTACAAAATACGGTATCGTCATGACTTTTGTCCTTTTCAGGATTAAGAAGGATTTTAGCATTCCGCGAAATACGTCATGGTTTAGCTCAGTCTGCCATTAACTATTAAAAAGGAGAGAGGAGGGGGAGGGGCACTACATTAACGTTTTATAGAAAATTACTGTTCGGAAGCGTTCTGCACATTTGAAACCATTCTACATGATGTACCCTGAATAGAATTATCATATTTATTATTTTTCTCTATTTGTTTTCTGGATTATAATGTTCTGGCTGTTATTGTCCATAATCTCTGTCTCGAATTAAAGACACTATACCCACATTCTGTTTAGCCTCTTCAAATTCTGGAATGCGCTATGAGTCAAAATGTCACGTAACGTTACCTCTATGAGTCAAAACAGAATTACGAGTGAAACTTTACTCAGAACATGATTATAGTAGAGTTTACAGTTTGAAGAAGAGAAAGAGTTAAAACATGAGGTCTTTTAAATTTATAGTGTATTTTCTCAAAGCGGTTCGTAGAGAACAACATTCCATAATTAATCCTTCAAGTGTACGTTTTGCATTAAAAAAATAATGGATCATCCCTGCCCATAATTTGCATTGTAACTGAGAGCCCAAAAAAATTACGCGTACCTACAAAGCAATTTAACCAGAACGGAGGGCCTCTCGGATCGATGCAGCGGAATTTGGAAACTTTTGCCATTGGTTAGATAGTAGCTAAACGCTCTCGCGGGTGGACAATTGAGCCAGATCGGTTGACTTATGAGAATTCGAAATTTATCGACCTTTGAGTGGTGACGGTTGCTGTTAGAGACTGGTTGAAGTTGCCAGCCTCGAGTTTTGTTTTGTTTTGTTTGTTTTTTTTTAATACATAGTTGACCGGTAACACCACCACAATCGTTACAAAGAAAGTCGCCAAAACAACGTTAAATGGATCGTAAACTACAAAGCAGCTACAGATAGAAGGGAAAGGAGAATTCATACGATATATTCCTCGCTTTTATTTTCCTTTTTGATTTTTCTATATTTTTTTCCTATTTTACGGCTGATTGGCGACACCGCACGCGCTACAAAGCAAGTCGCCAAAACAGCTTTAATTTTAATCGACCGTTGGCAGCAAAGCGGCTACGGAAAAAAAAGTAAGTTTTTATTCCTTGCTTTTATTATCCTTCTAAATTTTTTCTTATTTTTAATCTTTTTCAATTTGTCCTTTTTTAACAGCTCACACATAAGCTTGAAATTCGATCTTCCTGTGTTAGTTACTGCCGTTAATGAACTTTACACCCTAAAGTCATACACAGAACGCTTGGGCCGCCTTTGCTGAAATTGGACAATAATGTACAATCGAGTTCGCTTTTTTACGGATGTTACAGCCCGTTATACCCGCGCGGGTAGACTAAGTAAGAAATCTGACAGACTTGACATATAGGGGTACCCTGCGATAGTGTTTGTAGGGTCACGTGACTTGTTCGATATAGTTTCTTTGCAAGAGTTGTAGAATTTTGCATGTCGAAAGCTGTGAAAATAAAATGCTGTGTAAAGCTGTGAAGCCGTGAATAAATACATTGTGTTACCAGAACAACGGATTTGAAGTTTAAAGCACTTTTAATAAAGCAACGCTGGTTTCGATCGAAAATCTCTTCAAATGGAAAGCTAGAGATCCTTATTCATTTTCCTAAATATAATTACCCTTGATTATATAATGTCTACTTACAAGACTGTTAGTTTTGTCAAATTTTGGAATGCGCTCTCAGAAAGAAACTTCAACATGTTCCGTGACAAATCACTGGGAAGAAAAAATGTTTCTCAGGGAATGGGACTAAATTAAACAAACGGAGGGAGGAGCGAAGACTGTCGGGATCTTCCTAACTTGTTTAAATTCTAGAAGATAAGATAAATACAACATAATAGTATTGGAATTTATATATTTACAAATCCAAACTATACGTACATCTTTTTTAAGTTTGGAATATGGAAGGTGTTCTGAGCAAAGGTCTTCAACTTGTTCCCTGAGAGATTGCTACAAGTGATGAAATAAGAATAACTTCCTCAATTCTTGATTCCAAATATTAAGTGGACAGATAGTTAAAAAGGGCTGGTGCTTAGGAATAAAAAAAGAAAAAGTAATGAATTAACAAAAACTAGGCAATGTCATCTCAACAACAAAAGCGATTCAAAAGTCACAAAGAACGACGTTTTTAAATGGTTCGTGTCTTTAAAGTTTAACCAAATGAACTCTGCGGTTGAATTTCATTATTTGTCCAAAAAAGCTTATCGCTGCCACAAAAGCAAATAAACAGGCTAAGGATATGGGATTTACGAAAGCTAACTCGATGCTACGCCGGAGCCTAGTTGGTTCCTAAAACAGCAAATGATATGCAACAACACTGCTGAAAACACTCACATCGCCGTTGCAAAGATTTCTGGATCCTAAAGTCGCTACTATTCCATATCTAGCGTGCGTTTATGGAACAATGATTCATAAGGAGCTTTGCGCCTGATAAATAATTTATGCAAATGAGCTGGCTGCACACTCAATGTGCAGCCAGCTCATTTGCATAAGTAATTCAAACCAAGGTTTGACACCCCTCAGCAGCATGAGGTGTGCGCCGAACAATCCAGGACACTCGATATTTGGAGTCTAACTTTTGGCCGAACCATCGAGGGTCAAGGGTATTATGTCGAGGTCGAGGGTCTTATGTCGAGGTCGAGGGTCTTATGTTGAGGTCGAGGTTATTTAGTCGAGGGTCCCTTATATTTTTCGAGGGTCCCTTTTTATGTTTGTTTGTTTGTTTGTTTGTTTTTTTTCGCAGCCCATGTTCCCATGGTCCCTTTCTTCTTTTTCTTGGACTTAGAAAATACGAGTCATCGCATTTCGTGAGACCGGATGTCGATGTTGCTACGAAATCAAGGCAGATTTTATACGTGACGTCCACTGTCCGCGTCCCGGTTCTTTGGCTGACAATATCGACCTGTCGTGCTTTATGAGCCAAGAAAGGCTGTAAAACTATATTACACGGCCAATTTCTTTTTGTCTTAAGAGAGAGAATATGTGAGTTTCTTTATAACACTGCCGTTGGTGCAATACTCATTTAAAGAAGGAGGCGGAGACAAAGCTGCAAAAGGAGAGTAGCAAGATACAATTGACTTACACAACCATTATTCTTTCCAAATTCCCAAATCTTGGTATCAAGCTAGGCTATACTTGAATAAATTTTTGGAATTCCCCGCGATCATTCGACTGTTGGCATTTCCCGCCAAATCTGTCTGGTATTTTACCGTCAAAAGAGATTTGATTTTCCGCATCAACAACAGGAATAATAATGCAGTTGTGTACTCACAAATGACATCTGCTGGAAATTCTCGTCGTTTAATTAGTGCGACTCAGAGACCAAATGAAGATGTGTGTTAGTTGCCTGGCGTTGAACGAACAGCCTTGTTGGCGGGCTTGAGACCGCTGGCGTGACACTACGTATTGGATCGGGGAATCGACGAAACGTTTCGTTATTTGAAGAAGCATTCGGCCCGATGCCACATTAATTTTTCGTTTGCACCTCTAGAACCTTTTTGGGTCGAGCCTGGATCCTGTAACTCTTGAAAGTTCAGCCCATCGATCGGAGACCTCGGCTTTCATGATGAGATCGCTTTAAGTGATTCCGATCCAAAACTAAAATATTCATTGTGAATTGTCAATTAATATGTGAATACAACAGACATGGATAACTGAAACTTTATATGCTCAGTAATTCCTTGATTCTTATGAGGTAAGGTTACAAAATGCCAAGAAATGTATTTTTGAAAATGCAGCAATGTTTTGCCACAAATTTTAAATCACAGCTGATGAGACTACACGCATTTGTATCTTTTTTCGGCATTCTTCGTCGCCTCAGTTTTTTCTCCATTTTTTTTTTGTTTTAATTCTTGGGTTTCAGGTGACGTCACAGGCTTTGCTGAAGTTAGTGTGCGCCATGTTAATGTCCCTCGGGTGTCAAATTTATGAATAATTAGTCGATTTCTATAGTGAAGCCCTCTCTCTTATCGCCGTATTATTTCGTCAACTACATGAATATCCAGAAAGAAAAGAGCGATAAAAGTACTTGGCATTCATCTTAAGGTATCCCAGTGCTCTCTGAGTATGCCGAAAGCTTAGAGTGTTGGAAGGAAAGATGTTTGCAAAAGATCTCGGTCATCTGGGGTTGACCCTGCAAGCATACCAGCCGAGAAGTTCAGTTCAAAATTCTTGCCTCCTGTGGAAGTGTCGGACTTGCTGAGTTACCTCGTTCTTGAGACCAGCTTCTACACCAAGAAGCAGTTCAAGGCGTTCAAAAGTCTAGAGGCGTTTAATCAATGGTGTCGGGATTTGTAACCTCAGTTGTAGGCAAAGTAATCGCCGGCAAGTATATCGTGAGAGCGCGAGTTTGGCATTCGCAGCATATGAATGATCCTTTAGTGAACATTTGGGTCATTTCCGAAAACGATGGGTCTATTTTGTCAGCCCATTGCTAGGGATACAAAGCTGGACTGGCTGAGTCATGCTCACATATCGCGAGTGTTTCATTTTATGTTAGAGGCAACTACTCGAATTCATGGCAAGCGCGCTGGGTGTCACGAAAACTCAGACCCCTCGAAGTGTTCTCCAAGCTTCCGAAGTGCTCCATAATTTTATAGTGCATAGCATAAAGCATGAACCAATTGTTTTACAACATAACCGGTGGAATAATGCAACAAATCCGACGCGCAAGACGGAAAACAATATCAAGACTGATTGTTCAGTGAAGCATATCATGACGGCGCTGATGCCGAGTCTTCTTTCCCGTTGTTTTTCTCTTTCTGCCTTATTTAAGAACCCTAGCCCAACGGTCGCAAAATTGTCTTCGTTTTGGGACTGGTGGGCCGAGTCTCTGTTTGTATCCATTATCATGGCGAAATATTTAAGAATTTTAACAGAGCTACAACATGGATTCTGTGCGACGAAGTACAAAAAAGTAAACAAACGTCCCTTTCGGCTTGTCAAAATCACGCCACATTTTAATACCAGTTAACTGTGAATGAAAAGCTCAAAATTAACGGGAAAAATAGAGGAAATCTAAGCTAAATGAAGTCTTGTATCACTGTAAAATGTTTTCATATTCTCCCCCACACTCACGGGGCACAAATACTCGCTTACTGAATTTCGTGACCACGCCCACTTCATCGGCCCACTCAAATCTAGTGCGATCTTTGGATGTTATATCATCTTGCCGACTCTCTGTATAAAAAGTTAACAGTGTACCACCGAAATATTGAACTATAATATCATGGCTTTCCATTTTGTGTATTTTCGTACTACAAAGTAAAGTTTTTCCCTCGTCATTTTCACCTTTTGCCGAGCGGGTCCGTCAAAATTAAGAAGGCGTTCGTGGTCAAAACAAGACCGAGCAAGGAGTCTTGGGCGATTTGTTTTACGCAAGCACAAATTGAAATTGCACCGCCAAAATCAAAAGGAGGAAAAAATTTCCTTTGTTTTGATATGTAAAGTGTCGAACAAGGAGCAGATTGAACCTCGTCAAATGGCTAGTCAAAACAGCCAAACCTTCCTCCCTTTGCTCGCTTCCTGTTTTATAAGCGTGAAAGCAGTGGGAGAAGAATCGGGTAGCTCGTAAAGCGCTTCACCATCGTTTACTTACGAGATAAACAGGTAAGATTTGTAAAGTTATTTTCCGAAAGAGTCGGAATGAATACATTTTTTCAGGTTAGATTACTGTTTTTACCCTAAACGTCGTCCAATAAATTTTTGTTGCAGCCTACTAATCTATACAATTTCGAAGGAAAATATTCAGATGCTTCACCATCCCCGAAGGGGGTTCTGTCCTGGTGTACCAGTTCATAAGGGAATTACCATTGTTCTTTCTTTGTTTAAGAGTTATCGGTTAGCTATTGTGTATTGTTTGGTCTTTTGTATTGACTCTTGTGAACCGGTACATGAGGACAGAACCCCGAAGGGTCTCCACTCATCGAAGCGTGTACTGTAGCCAATGTGGTGAGTTTTCAGTCTCTTGTTGGGTTTGTCAACCTCCGTGACTTCAGTATCATACAATTTTGTATCTTTTCTCTGTGAAATGGCCTTTTTAACTGGGGTGTATGCTGAGTATTCGTTGCAGAATCGCTTTGGTTCTCTTATCTCTCTCTTTGGCTTGTCCGCCACTTTGAAAATTTGCTCAGGAGGGCATCTGGGTTAGCAGCCGCGCCAGGCTGGAACCACAAAAACAAATGTCCATCGCAGTGGGGAAACAGTTTGATATGATACTCAACGATCGGACGATTTTGCTAAACGTGCAACTTGCGGCCTTGTTTTTTGCTGCTTCAGTTGGATCAAGACCCAAAAGGTCAAAATACACGCGGCATTACCAGGAGTGATCGTGAGTCGATTTTATCTCTTGAATTCTCGAGGGGTCTGAGTTTTCGGAGTCTGAGGTCTGAGGTCTGAGTTTTCGGGGTGTGAGTTTTCGTGACACCCCAAGCTCGCTTGCACTTAGGTAAAATGCTCATGGATTTTGCCGACATATGTCAATGAAGTGCCGTATGCGAGGGCTAAAGACATAGATTTCTCGTCGGCTAAGAAGCTCAAAGAAAAGCTCGACCAAACAATCGAGGATCTAAAACAGCCGCAAGCCTCGAGCCATACAACAACTTCTAGTTCCTCCTGTTCTTCCCCTTGATTTGTAATGATCTTAGTTATAGCGCATTAGATCATATATCTAATGAATTTTGCGCTATAGAAATAATAAAATTATTAAATTACTATACGAAAAAGTCCTTAGTCTCTCTGCTTTCTACTTTTGCTCGAACACCCAACAACAATGCATAAAATCATCCCTTCTTTCTCACATGAACTCTTCGTGAGATACGGTTTGCTTACGCTCAAGGGACACCAAGATGGCGGATAGTAACCGTTGCTAAGCTATTGGTCACGTGGGTGAAACCCAAGAATATACTATTCATATAATTCAAGGGCTCGTTTAATTCTTCGTGAGCTGTTGGTTTATCTTCATAGCATGCCCAGTTTTCATTAACCGCACAGACACCTACCGACTGCAAGTGTTAATCGGTTCTCGACGTTGATGACAGAAATGATAGCGCTTATTTAGAATACACGCTGCGAAGTTTTTTTCGGGGCCAAAGTTCGTCATGACATACGTAAGAGAGGTTCTCTCGTTCACGTTTCCGTAAGCATTGTCATTTTTAATGAAGGCGTATTCTTGGATTTAGCTCAGTTGATTATTTGTCAAATTCCTAAAGAGACAGAAAATTGAAAAGGGGGCGGTGGAATACAACAGGATTGACTTGATAGGAAAGTTATCGATTAACTTTGTCTTTAGGGGAAAAGCTCTTACAATTTTATTTTAGTTTCATAATATAATGTTTTTGGGATCCGGAATCGAGCTTATATAGAGTCCGGAATCCAGGAATCTACAGTAAGAAGGCAGCAAGGTGCGGGATTCTTTTATGAACGGGAAGCGGAAATCGGCGATATCTGGGAACAGGACACGGGAAATAAACAATTAAACGAACCGAGAACCGGGAAATCTGTTGACGAGAATTTATCAAGAAATTGATCTACGTGAAAATAAATAAAACAAGAACCTATCCTTCCACGTTTCCTTTTTTGGGGGATCGCGTTTCACTTCTCCCCACAAACGCGAACGTGAAACGCGATCCTCTAAAATTGCCGGCGTGTGAGGCTAAAGAAAACTGCACAAAAGTTAGTTATGTTTTTTACATTCCAGGTACACGGCCTTTGCTATGGACTGTTGTTTTCATTACGACACACTGGTGATATCTAAACATTCTGAGCCTTGACTTTTTCTGTATTAGTGACCTTTGATTTCTTGGTAATGGACTAAGAAAAAACTTCATGATCAGGATCGAGGTTGGCCGGTATAAACTTGTCGAAAACGCACCAACACGTTTCCTAGTTAATCAGCATCTTTATTCTAAGAATCACTCCGCTTAAACTCCGGGCTTAACTTCAGCATCAACCGTCACGAGAGCGTACAGGATCGCTATATTTAACTAAGGCTACGTGATACCTAGGAGTACAAAGTACATTCTGGGAAATTGAGTGAACTCATATCCGGTCATACACAAGAAAAACGAAATACGGCATTGTTCACGGTTTCCAACATAAACTATCGGGATTACGGGATTGAAGAAATTTTTAGTCGGGATCAAGGGCTTGAAGACTCTTATTGGGAACCTTCCATAAAGGTACTCACAATATTGCCATATTGGGTGGAAGATCATGTGGTACGTGTGTAATTCCGCTACAATAGACAATGACTCGATCGGGGCCAAAAGGTTCGCATTGACAACTTCCTGGATGAAACTGTTTTGGACAACAGAGCCCAGGGGCCATGAGCCACAGTACCAAAACTACGAGTGCCAAAGTATTGCATGTCAATGATCGGATTGCAGATGCCTTCGATTCCTCATCTGCCAAGACATGAAAAACTATATATCCCGTGAAAAATAACAAATGAATTATCCACCATCTGCATAAAGTATGATTTTCAAGATATGCAATGCCAAGTTCGAAATACCTGGAGTGAATCTACATTGTTCAAACGTCTGTTTCTGCACATGTGCATAGAATTTAAGTATCAATTTTACTTCGAACCATCCGCTAGAACATGGAATATATCACACGATTGTAATCTTCATCATTGATCCAAATGCAAGAACTTTAATTTATCATGATGTAGCTAATACCTGAGGAAATGTTGCGTGCTATAAAGCTCATAGTTCTTAGTAACATGAGATGTTAAACGAGACGGGTGTGTCATGTATGACATGGTATTATATGAATCGAGGGAAAAGGCTGTTTTTCAAGGTCGCTGATGAATGGAAATATAGGATTAAGCTCTTTCTAGTCTTCTTTAATAAACTGGCTCTTTATTCAAACCTTTAAATGAAGGAAAATAACTCAGCATAGAGCAATACCAAGAGTGGACCAAATTTCCTACCACTGTACGTTTGAATATAATAGTCAGAAAGAAAAGATCTTACCTCAGTAAGGCTTTAAGCGGGTCCGCTTGAAGGCGATGTCAAATTGTATATCAAAAACTCTTCTGCCTAAGTGTTTTGAAATCATCAAACGGTCTGAAAAATGAGAATTGAATTTCAAAAGAGTCAATGAACCCGGCTTCGATAGATTAACTTGTTTTGCTTTAATAGATGCTTTTAACAAGAAAAAAGATATAAAAGTTCCAAGCTGCTCAACCTTAAGTTTATCCCAAGCCTACTTCATTCCTAGTCGTGGCATAGAAGTGAAACAAAAGAAGGGTTATCGTAATAAAGGAGGCAGAAACGGAAGGAACAGTATTGTTCTTAATGAACAGACGCTAATTTTCATGATAATACCAAATAAGATTAGATAGTAATTTACAGCTCCTGTCTAGTTAGAGATAAAAAAAAGGAAAGAAAAACATTTTGAAGGACAGTTATTCTACATGACCTGGCCCTCGTAAGAAAACAATTAACCGAAAGTGAGTGCAGGTGTACAAAGAAAGAAAATGTAAATAAAATAAATAATGTATATGTGCACGATCCTTCGCAGTAAAGCACTATTTAAGCAATAGTGAAAATCAGACCTGAAAAAAATTCAGGCCTGTACGGGACTCGAACCACTGACCTCTGCGATACTAGTGCAGCGCTCTACCAATTGAGCTAACAAGCCAACTGGGAGCAGGCCATCAAATTAATTCGACTTAAACCCGTAGATGATAAATCAAACAACAAACATATGAAATACATATATATGAACTGCGGTTATGAAACGTATCTGTGCACGATCCTTCGCAGTAAAGCACTATTTAAGCAATAGTGAAAATCAGACCTGAAAAAAATTCAGGCCTGTACGGGATTCGAGCCACTGACCTCTGCGATACTAGTGTAGCGCTCTACCAATTGAGCTAACAAGCCCGTACAGGCCTGAATTTTTTTCAGGTCTGATTTTCACTATTGCTTAAATAGTGCTTTACTGCGAAGGATCGTGCACATATACGTTTCATAACCGCAGTTCATATACATGTATTTCATATGTTTGTTGTTTAAAATAAATAATAATAATAAGTAAAAATTTTGCAATGGACATCCACTGGGTGGCTCTTCTTGTCCACTGTACCAGATCGAATTGGAATTTGGAATGTTGGTTTCTGCGGAGGAAGGAAAACGTAGGACCCGAAAAAAAACCCTTGGAGCAAGGACGAGAACCAACCACAAAGTCAACCGCACATGTGACACAAGGTCCGGGAATCGAACCTGGACCACAGTATTGGGAGGCGGGTACTCTCACCACTGCGCCATCCTGCTCCCCAAGAGTCTACTTAAAAAGCAGATTCCTGGGGTTTTTCCCTTTAAGCTAAAAGTAAGGAAAAAGGCAAAGGCGTTTCAGGTGTTTTATCGTGGAAGCAAGAGCTCATTCTGCATGACCTGGTCCTTTAAGAAGATAATAATCGAAAATGATTGTACGTATACAAACAGACGAAACTGAAAAAAAAAAAAGAAAAAAAAGACAGGTTCCTGGGGTTTTTCCTTTTAAGCTGAAAGCAAGGACAAAGGCAAATGCGTTACAGGTGTTTCATTGTGTGATGTATGCACAAAGTGCATTATAAATCAATGAAAATGGTCTATTATTCACCAATACCCTCAAGGTTATTCACTAGGTCTTCCTCTTTTTAAATCAATTTGCAATGGAATAACCAAGGAGCTCACATTTGTTTACACTTGACCACGATTCATTCACCATATTTCGAGCTAGTTTCTCTTACACCGTGTAGGTAATTCGCTAATATAAATAGATAGCATATCTTTGGTTATCTTCATCTTTTCAGCTGCACAGGGTTAATCATTATGCAGATCATGTAATTCTTTAAGATATTCTAAATCTACTTCAAGAATGTACCTTTTTTAGAGCCTTCGTTATAATCTTTTAATTTATTAGCTAAATATTTTTAGTTATTCCGCGGAGCCATGGATAGCTACCAGTAGGCAGTGATTGGCACATAGCCCAACCATATAAAATTATTAGCATCCAGATACATGACATATGAAGATTTTTTTCCTGGATCGTTATCTTCCATATAAATTATTTGTTATTAGCCTTAGCATGTCTATGGTCGATATAGCTAATACCTCCTCTCATACCCTTTTCAATGTATAGCTGCATGTCAATATTGGAGATTAACTCAATAGATAGCATTAAATTCAACAAATTAAAAACCAAATATAATTTTTGTCCTAGCAAAATTGATAGCCTTAAAAATCAATAAATAAAAAAAGACAAAATGTTTGTCCTAGATACCTCCATTTCTATACTACTTATACTAAGTCACCTGATAAATGTGAACAGTTTTCCAAGATACGAGGGAAAAAAGAGTTTAAAACATCTCACAGGAGAGATTTCTTAAAAATTCTGCTAAACCATGAAGTAATAGAGCTTTGAATGCCATAGGGGACCATACTCCACTGTCGAATCCGGCTAGCATTCTGACTTACTACAAATCTTGCGTGTTACTTACGAAGCGTTATGTTTTATAGCACATGAACGGAAAAAAAAAGATTTAAAGCCATCCTTGGTGATATTTAGTTAATTAAAAACAGACTGGGTCTCCTAGAAGACATCATGGTTGTCATGCTTTCTACGTGATTATCAACCACACTTCCTTTTGACGTAATTTCACTTAATTTCCGACGAATTCTCTGATCATCATGCACTTAAATTAAATGTGATACTAAATAGTGGTTTCATCGGCATGTAAGCGTTATTGAAATCGCAAGGGTTGTTAAGTTTGTTCCCTTAATGCTTATTTTCATCGTTTCAGAAAATAATCAGTTAATTAGGTCAGCTAATGAAGTCGGCAGAATATTCGACAACATCGCTCTTTTCATGCTCAGATAAGCAAGATTAACAAGATAGTAGAAATTTGTGTGCGTATAATTGGCCATATCTTCAAATATGTTATCAATTTAAGATAAAGAACAAATTAAAAAACATCACACGATATGCAGGTTTTTTAATTTCTATCTAGTGGTTTTAAAACATTTCTTTCGAGAGCGCGGAAATTGTAGTTAGGTATAAAAGTCTAGGCGTAAACTAATGATTTTTAACGGGTCCGAAATGTCATATTTGAAAAATAAAGAGGAGACGAGAAAAGGAAAAATGAAAAAGAGGACCGATCTCAGCATTGCTACCATTTGAGATATGTTTTCATCTATTTAGAGAGCTCAGCACCGTGGTTCAGAAAAAAAGTTTTGGAAGAAAACAAAAAATAAAATGAGAACTGGAAAGAAAATTTAATGAGGAGTTCACAAAAAGATCACTATGCTTTCTAGGAAAATAAATTAGAAAGACTATCAAAAATCTTTTAAAGTCACTACGTCAAGCTTTATATAGAACAGAACGGTTAATCAATCACTCATTAATTATATTTTTTTCGGTTTGGTATATGACTTGTTTTTAAAGTCAAGCTTAATATAAAACAGAAAGGTTTATTAATCACTTACTAATCATATTTTTCCCTTTAGATTCATGATTTGTTTTGCTTTGTTTATCTGTTTTGATGATGGAATAATTGGTTTTTAGGTGTGGAAAGCACTCCTCCATAACTATTAGGATGGCTTTCTTGTGCCTACGTCTGATACTCGCCATCCTCGTATTCTGTATGACGTTCGCTAATAAGATCAAAGTCAAAAGTTTAAAGTACTGTGGTAAGTAAAAAACTCTAGAGCGCAGAAAGAGCAGTGCCGAATTGTAATTCAATACTGTTGGTAAAACTCTAAGATGCAAAAATGGTTCAGGTGCGCTATGTTTAATGTGTCCACTGAAGGTTTCTGATTATTGAAAATTAAATGATTAGCATTTTGGGACGTTATCTGAGCTCAATCCATTCATGATCAACAACTCACCCCGCCCTCAGTAAGTCCGATGGTCCTTTGCACGTCTGAAGTTCGAACCATGTACCCAATTATTTGAAATGTTTAGAACACTTCATACTTTCGTGAATTTGAATAAAATCGCCAATAAGATTAGCGGAAAACAAGGCGCTGGTTACTCAACTGAAAGAGAGCTCTAAGTGCCTGTTAATCCATGTCGAAAATTTTTGCACAAATATAATCGTTACTAGAAGCTTATATGATACAATGAATATATGAGGTTCATATATTGAACTGCGGTTGTAGATAAGTATGATGCACGATCCTCGCAGTAGAGCGCTATTTATGCAATAGCGAAAATAAGACCTGAAAAAAATTAGGCCTGTACGGGATTCGAACCACTGACCTCTGCGATACTAGTGCAGCGCTCTACCAATTGAGCTAACAAGCCAACTGGGAGCAGGCCGTTAAGTTGATTCGTAATAAGCCCGTAATGATAAATCAGATACAATGAATATATAAAGTTCATACATGCGAGGATCGTGCATCATACTTATCTACAACCGCAGTTCAAAATATATGAACTTCATATGTTCATTCTATCTGATTTATCATCACGGGTTTATTACGAATCAAATTAACGGCTTGCTCTCAGTTGGCTTGTTAGCTCAATTGGTAGAGCACTGCACTGGTATCGCAGAGGTCAGTGGTTCGAATCTCGTAAAGGCCTGATTTTTTTTGTCTGATTTTCGCTATTGCATAAATAGCGCTCTCTACTGCGAGGATCGTGCAGCATACTTAAAAGGTTATATGTTTGTGTCCTGTTTCTACGGAGTCCGAGGAAATTTTTATTGTAAGTTACTGAATGCTGTGGTGAATTGACTGCCTTAAAAGGCACGTGAATAATGTGAAACTGCATTGTTACCGTCTTCTTAAATTACATTCCAGCATTTAGTTTGACTCTATTGTACCAATCATAAAGTCGAATCATTTGATCAAGGGCGTGTTGGACAATTGCTAGCTTTATGACACCTATTAAATTAGCATAGGAGAAAAATGGTGATTTTGTTCTGGTTGCTCTGTTTTAGGTCCACCAGATAGACCCTAAAGTTCCACGTGACTCCCTTTCCAGTGATACACCTCGATGAACCGGTGAATGCCACAGTCACTTTCACTGCAGATTAGTAAGTGATGTGGAAAGCTGCAGTGACCAAGCTAGATTCTTTGACATACGTATCGAGTAACCATTTTCCAAATACTAAATATAAGTGAATAAGGAAATATGTTAGCTGGGAATCAAATTTACATTTCTTGGAAAAAGTGTCAGACATATGAAATATTTCAAAGTACTTTTCTATTCTTTAGCAGTGTGAAAAGTTTTTACAGATGCATAGATTGTTAGAAATCCTTACGCCTTTTCACTTCTTTAGTGAATCATCCCCAAGTAATACCTTGTATTATTGCTCTCTTAGTTATTTACTCCGTGAACCTCTCACAAAAAACCTTTCAATCGTTTCGTAAATCTCGAATACACTAATGTACACTGTAAATTCGACCTTTCTATCACCATTATTCCCACAGCTGTAGATGTATTAGATTACACGCTGCGTTTGATTGCGACCCATCATGATGGGAAACCCTTTTGGAAAGGGTCTTACATGATCAACTGCAAACCAAATATACCTTTTTGCAATTTGGCGACTGGTGGTAGGTATCTCCAAATCAGAACGGAAGAAAAGTATCGAATGTGAAGCCAAATCGTAGCATTACGGGCATGCCTTGATATGTATCTGGTTTTCAGGTCTCCGTTGCGTTATTCACTCTCAACAAAAGGGGTATTTCTCGTTTAACTGTAGATCAAAGATACTCTGCCGTAAATTGAATCACAAGTTTAAGTTAAATCTTAACAGATGACCGACGTTTTAGAATGGGAGGAGCTGTCGGTCTTTTCAAATGTGATTATTTGTCTGTTTACTTGTCTTCTTTTGGCGGGAGATCGTGTTTAATCTTAACTTGTTTTGAATCATTTCAATTAGAGTCCAATAGTGGCTAATTAGATCGTGAAAAAAGTATGTGATTCTATCAAAAAATATGGTAACTAATTGACTTATTAGAGAATAAAATTAAGCTCACCAGATAAACGATTAGAAGGAAAAACACAGAAGAATAATTTTGATAGGAATAAATGATAGAAATAAAAAAAGAATGTATAAATATTTGATTTTCCTTTTAAGAGGGGTTAATACGCTTAATTTAATTTAGTTAAGTGTTATCATGGTAAGGCTTACCCAGACTGACAGTTGTTCCTTTACGGATTAATTGGCGAATCTTACGTTTTATTCTTCTAGAAACGTATAGAAACAATTTTGATGGCTACATTCCAGCTCTTGGCTTTTTAAAGGTAAATTGTGAAGAATCTTTTCAATGGAAGAGAGTAGATCTTTTCATCCTTTTTTTTTTTTTTTTTTATTTTTTTTTATTTTTATCTTCATAGTAATTGTTTTGGCTAACGTTAAAATCTCGCCAGACCAGTACAGTTTTACCTTCGCGTTATCACAAAAATTGCGCCGTGTTATTACTTTTCTGATTAAGTCACTTTATTTTCTCATTCTGAACTCACAGGGAACCTTCAAATTTAAAGGTGAAGCGTACATCGATGACGGATTCATGTGGTTTTGCGCCGAAGGAGAAGTAGCTTTTTACTCATCTTAACAGGACCTCTTTGCTCTCATCCTTTAGCCTCTTTTTCACTGAGAACGAAAATTGGTTGATTAATAATTAACTAACTTTTCAGTTTGTATTTTATTCATAGCTGAGTCAAATGCATCCAGGGACATATTGA